>NW_014639001.1:0-38786 GCF_000747765.1 Moesziomyces antarcticus
CCCTAACCCTAACCCTAACCCTAACCCTAACCCTAACCCTAACCCTAACCCTAACCCTAACCCTAACCCTAACCCTAACCCTAACCCTAACCCTCATCTTTCAAGATTCTAACTCCGAGCCAATTTCGGATTCAATTTGTGCGTACGATTTCCTGCTTTTTCTTTCAGTAACCCTTTCTCGGGAATCAATGGAACGCGCAAAGATCGAAGTGGACCGTGCTCTTGCGTTGATCTGCCGGGGCTAGCGGCTAGGGTGACGGCTCACATGCGCCGACCCATCCTGGCAACACGTCCGATCGTCTCATCACCACCACCGTCGTAGCACTGCAACAATGCGAACGCAATCTCACTCCTGATGAAGACTTCTTGATCTCGCGCATCCGCCCGTATCGAAATGTGGCGTTCTCCAGTCCTCCGGTCCGGCCGGATACGGGCTCACGCTTAATCGCAAGTGGAACGGGACTGGTCCACTTCGGATGAACCATGCCATCGACAGCGGCATCCCAGTCCACGAAAGCTCTGCACACGCAAATGCACACGCATGTCTCCGCGCTGTACTGGCAGTCGCACGGGCAAGTGGTCCGACACTGGTCTCTCCTAGCAGCATGCGAACGCCTCGACCGTGCGTCGCTTCCGCCGCTTGCGTAGCGTGGCAGAGATGCTCGGTCGACTCGGTGACGCCACCTGTCCTTGGTTCTCCGCATGCCGAGATAGCCATGGATATCGCCTCTTGGATATTGCCTCGGGGCGGGGAATCGGCGTCGTTTTCTGCCGATGAGCAACCCTACGCCCCGACGCTCCAAGCTGAATGGGAGAACGCAACTCGGCACACATAGCACACTCATGCGGATGACAGGCACCGGATACCATTGCGACAAAGAGACCGTGTATGCGACAATTAGAAGGAGAAGCGGATGAGCGCGGGGTTGAGGAGGAAAGGAGAGACGAGGGTGGCGACCGAGATGAAGAGGAGGGGCAGCATCGTAGGCCAGTCCGTGATCTGCCACGTGATGGGCACCGCCGAGGTAGCCAAGACGCTGACGCCGGCCACGATGGCGAGGCAGATGGTGCTCGACTGCCAGAAGTGGCGAAGCACGAGAGGAGCCTCCTTGGCAAAGTGGAAGTTGCTGTCGTCCTTGGCGGTGACGCCGAAGGAGACCGGAAGAGAGACGAGGAACGACACCATGGCCTTGACGAGCGGAATCGAAAGCGAGACGATGGTGACCAGGTTGATCGGGTACCAGAGAAGGAACTGTGCGAGCGCGCGGAAGATGTTGGCATCGCCGCTGCGGTGACGCGCGATCGTGACGCCGAGCGCGCCTGTTGCGCCAAAGATGACCAGCGAAACAACCCAGTATTGGAACGAGGGAACGAAGAACGGCAGCAACCACGGACCGAGCCAGCCCGAGACAAAGTAGAGTGCCAGAGCGCTGGGCAGCGAGATTCCGATGGCAACGTAGCCGGCGGCGTAGGCGAGCAGGTGGAACTTGTAGTGGACGGGCACCTTGTTCGACCAGAAGACGGTGCGAATGAGCTTGGGCACGGGGCCCTGCATCGGCCATCGCCAGAGCGGGTTGAGGAAGAGCTCAAAGATGCCGAACGTGTACTTGCGCCAACGGTTGACCTCGTCGACGTAGGTGAGCGAGACACCTTCCTGGAAACCGTAGTTGGAGTAGGTCACCCAGCGCGTAATCCAACCGCGAAGGAGCAGACGGAGGCCGACGTCGAGATCTTCGGAGACGGTCTCCTCGGACCACGGCTTGATGTGACCGTCGCTGTTCTTGGGTCCAAGCGACTCTTCTGCCAGCTCCATGATCGCCGACTTGCGGAGGAAGGCGTTGTGGCCGACAAAGGGGGCGACTTCGCCAGTCGCCGTCTGCCAAGAGATGAAAAAGTAGATGAACCTCATGAAGTAGGCGAGCGACTTTTCAAAGAAGCCCGAACCGACAATGAGAACGCCCGAGCAGTGCTGAAGGATGGCGACATCGGGAGAAGACGCCATCTCCCAGGCGCTGGGAAGAAGCGAGTCAGCGGGGATACGCGTGTCGGAGTCGAGCAGTAGGATGAGCTCGCCCACGCTGACGTCGCCCTCGCCGGTGGCTTCTGGGTGTCGCTCCTTCAAGATGCGCTGAAGCAGAGATTCGCGGTCTTGGTTGGGGTTGGCGAGGATCGATTCTTCGTACTTCTTCGAGATCTGCATGCTGAAGTTGAGATTGGAGGCCTTCTTGAAGCGACCTGCACGGGTGAACATGTCTCCGTGACGTGGACGGGCGATCCAAGCAATGTCGTGGCGACGGTAAAAGTCAAGACGCGCCTCTCGCTCTTCGTCGTCGACGACCAACATGCCGTCTTCAGCGATGAGGATAGAAGCGGTACCGCCTTGCAGCTCGTACTCGGTGATGGCGGCCCTGACGGAGTCGAGCGTGGGCTGGAGAACCTGAACGAGCGACTCCTTGTAGACAGGTACCTGGATGGTGACGTGAGGAAGAATGGTCTTGCCGACGGGAGGCTCGGGTGTGATGCCGGAGTAGTATCGCGAGTTGCGCATCATGGGACGGATCGGTCCGATGGCCATGGAGACGCAGCTGGCCACACTATCCGCCATCGGAAGGAGCACAAAGAACATCGGAAGCACGGCAAGAAGAGCAACGAGGTAGATCGGCTCGCCGTCGAGGCGGACAGCCTGGACGATGGTTCGGATCCAATTGGCCACCACCACAGTGGCGATGCAGACACCCAGGCCACGCACCGCTCCCGCGAACCATTCCGCCTTGCGCACTTCCGGCACATAGCTCTCGAGCTGAGCCAGGTCCGACTCGGCGGAAGCCGAGCTTACCACCGTGTTCTCGACCGCGGTGTTGAGCGACATGAGCGAGGGCGAACGCGACACCATGCTGTGTCGAGCCGAGGCCGTCGGATCAGCAGTGATGGACCACACGTAGTCGACCAGCAGGCGCTCGAAAGCGCGGACCTGCTCGATGAGGTCTCGGCACGATTCGGTCCAGATCACCAGCACCTGTTCGGTATCCGAGAATGCGGCCATCTGAGCACGTCGAGCACCGCCGAGGTAGTCGAGGCTCTTGACCACCTGGACACGCTTGGAGGAGCTCAGGCGGATCTCATCCTCTCCTGGGTTGAGGGTGGAGAGGGCAGCTGCCACCAGCGGGGTGTTGATGATGATGGCCGCATCACAGTTGAGCTCGAGCATGGCTCGCGAGAAGGCAGGCATGGACGAGCCCTCTTGCGGGTAGAGGATGTAGCTTCCGACGTTGACGCGGACGGCCACAGCGTTGGAGAAGTTGTCTTGACGGCACCACTTTTCGGTGACAGCCACCGAGAAGATATGGCGAGCGAGCACGAGCGAGGCGTGGATCGCATCGGTGGAGGCGCCTGCCTCGCTTGGATCTTCCGAGGTCGAGTGGAATGTAAAGGAGCCCGGAGAGTTGGTGGAGGGCGACGTGGTAAGAATGTACGAGTCGGTGCGACGTGACGAGCCATATCTTTGCTTTCCAGAAGACGAGCCCATGTGATGGTTGCTGGAGGAAGAGGCGGACGAAGACGGAACGTGGCGTTCATCATCATCCGACTCCATCACTTCCATATCGTCTTCGTAATTGCCGAAAGGATAAGCTCGAGCATGGCCAGCGTTACTTGAAGACGGAGTGAGGCTGTGGTTGAATGTCGGCAGCGAAGGCAGCGACGAAACACTCGAGGTTGAATCGGTGCGCTTCATCTTGCGAGCAGCTGCGTATCAGCGATGGTGACGAGAAGGATGCTTGAGGGTGCGTGAGCAAAAAGAATGGGGAGTGGCTTGACGTTAGAGGGGAGGGCCGTCACAGGATTGAGAGGGAGGGGGAAAGGAGGAAGTGCAAGATCTTGGAGAAAGATAAGCAAAAGGGACGACAATGATGGAAGGATGGAAAGACAAGCGGAAGGGAGACGACGCTGATGGAAGTGGGGAAGAAGGAGATATGAATGGCAGGATGAAAGAAGTTATGGGCCTATGCCAAACGCGCAAGCGGGGGTCACCGTGTTCAAGAGACTGTACGAGCTATACGGCGAGAGGCCCATGGTATCGATAAGAGCATTAGCTCTGGGCAAACTGGTGCATTCTGGCAAAGCTCAGAAACCGTGGCAGGCAAGATGGCGCGAGACTCTTGCACGTTCGTGCCGAGAAGCAGTGGACCTCGCACCCGTCTGACGGGCTCCGAGGTGAACATGGCAGACCGAGTGAATTTGGGACGCAGGCAATGCTTGGATCGAGGGCAGACGGAGCCAATCAGCCGAGACATGCAGGTAGGTGTTCTAGCCGCCCCGAAAAAGGAGACCGGTCAGTATGGCCGACGCAAAAAGGGTTCGAGATGCTGGACAGCTGACACCTGGATGGCGGAGGTGCTTACCTGGGCGTGCACTCGGAAGCCGATTCTTCCGATTCGAGTGAGGCGAAGCGCACCCAGGACGCAAATCCAACGCGCGAAGGCCGCAGGATGGTTTGAAGAAGGTTCGCCGGCAGCTGAGCAACCTTGTGAGACCAGTGCGGGAGACGAGCAGGAGGGTGTAAGCGATTCACCGGACAAGCGGTTTGAGAGCAGGGGCATCGAGCGAGGCACCCACGTTCCGTTGTCGGATGATCACGATCGGCAGAAGAGCCATACTTTCCGACGGGCGATCCTGGGCCGGCGTAATACCAGTACCCACGGACAGGCGCCTCGTTGGCGAGCTTGTTGCGCGGGCGGAGCAAATTGATGCGCGCAGACTTCAAAGCCTCGAACTCAGGATTTGGGGCTGGGCGGAGCTGCAGAGTGTGGCCGCGGAAGTAGGGTCCAGCGAGCTTGGTAGCCCGACTGCCGAATGTCGGGCCAAGAGATAAACTACGAGGGCGTATCAAGCACGTCGAGCTGGGGCGAGGTGGCCGAAAGGTCGAGAAAAGAGTGGGACCATCTGTTTGTCGGACTCACGCGCCAACTTTGTGCCTGTCTTGCGGAGTTAGGTGGGTCCAGAGTTGTGCGTGCAGGTGGGCGGATTTGTTTGCTGGCGTGCATCCAGCTATTCGGTCTGTCGCATGACGACTTGGATGGCGGCGGCGACTGAAAGTGGAACTTGGGCGTGGAAGCAGCTCTGCTGCGAGCACGGAAGGCGTCGCCGCGCTCCGGCTGGCAGGACCGACATCCAGGTCTTAGCCGCACTTGCGGCTCAGCGGTGAAACCAAAATGTCTCGGAGGGAAGATCATGCAGCTGCGAAAAAGATTAGGCGAGAGAAGCGCACCCGGAATTTTTTGGGCGCAATGCATAACGTCGGCCTCGAGTGGCGCCAAACCGATCGGCGCAGGTCCCAGAAGAGCCGGACAAACAACAAAAATGCGCAGAAATCCGAAACATTCTAGCTACTCCAATCTGCGCTACGTGGGCTTTCCTGGTCTCGGCGTGGGAATCTCCGGTGCAGGGACGACGGACAGGCGAAACGTCCACCAGCGTCCATCAGCTTGTGTGTCTCACCGCGATCGTGCTCGGATCGCACTCTTGTGTGCTCGGGCAACGGGTAGACGGCGGCGGCTCGGTGAGAATGCCTCACGCACGACTCCTCAGTCCCGACACTCTTCCTATCGCCGGCGATTTGAAGGTGACCGTCACAAACTTGCCGAACGCTCGCGGTAATCGTGGGCGGATACGGCCATCGGTGCGCCCCCAAAGCATCTCCACGCCCAAAAGTTGTGCTGTGCGCCTGATTTGCCTGTGTTGCCGCGACTCCGATACGGCCTGGTCCAGGCTCGAGACTTTGAAGAGTTTCGAGTGTGATGCGAGGACTGCGAGCTCTTCTGGGCGGGGATGGCACCTTGGTATGAATGCCTTTCCTTGCACTTTCCCTTCTTTCCGTCCAACCTCAGCCTTTGCTCTTCCCACATAACACCAGCATCGTCCTTCTTGGAATCTTTCCTTCCGTCTACGATATTATTGCTCTAGTGGTCGAAGCTTCCTCGTCCCCTTTCCCATTCGTCATCTTCCGTCGCATCTTAGATCACAATGACTGGGCCTTCTGGCACCGTTACTCCCAACGAGGAGAAGAGCTTTAGCTGGTCTCCTTCCTCGCAAGTTCCCCACTTCCTGCGCAACCATTACAGGACGAGCAGCAATGGCCACTCGACTCCAGGATTCCCCTCTTCCGGCAACAACAGCGCTGCATCCTCGGTCATCCATCTTCCCAATTCCAATTCCTACAGCTCGGGCAGCACAAGCGAGAAGACCGAGCCACCCTCGTCTTTCCAGACAGTCCCTGTCTTGGGAGCTCAAGCAGGGAACGCACAGTCGACGCAGCCATCCTCGATGGCAGGCACAGAAGACATACGCTCGAAACAGGCGGGAAAGCAGAAGCACAGCCTTGCCTTTGGCTTCTTCAGCCTCCTTTCAGTCATCCTGGCCGCCGTCGTGATTGCATTCGGATGGATCAACACGCCGCAGCAAAAGCTCTGCCTCGCCTTCGAAGACGACTTCTCCGGCCGAACCACGCTCAACACCGACAACTGGGAGTACGAGGTGAGGACCGACGGCTTCGGTAATCATGAGTTCGAGATGACGACCACACAGTCCAACAACTCGTTCATCGAAGATGGCAAGCTCTACCTGGTCCCTACGCTCACCTCGGATGAGATCGGCGAGACTGCGATCACGGGCAACTACACCTATAGCCTCAACAGCACGTGCACCGCCTTTCCGCAGACCCAGGGCGCCTGCGAGACCAGCTCGAATGCGACGCTCGGCACCGTCATTCAGCCGATCAAGTCGGCTAGGATCCGCACCAAAGCTTCCATCAGCAGGGGCAGGATCGAGGTTCGCGCTCGTCTTCCCGTTGGCGATTGGATCTGGCCAGCGATTTGGATGATGCCCGAAGACTCCGTCTATGGAGAGTGGCCTCGCAGCGGCGAGATCGACATTGTCGAGTCCAAGGGCAACACAGTCCAGTCCCGCAAGGACCGATACCAGAACTCGGTCACGTCGACGCTACACTGGGGACCCTCGGCGGCCACGGATCGATGGGGCCTCACCACTTCCAACTTCTCGGTTCCCCGTGACTACTTTTCCGAGGATTTCCACACCTACGGCCTCGACTGGACCCCGACATCTCTGACCACCTGGGTAGACAAGCCCAGCCGTCACATCATGACGCTCGACATGAACCGCGACTTCTTCGCGTTCAGCCGTCTGTCGCACCTGCTCTGGAACGGCACTGCCATTCAGGATCCCTGGAACGGAAAAAAGGGCGCGCCGTTTGATCAGAAATTCTACCTGATCCTCAACGTCGCTGTCGGAGGCACCAACGGCTACTTCAGTGATGCCGAGCGCAACAAGCCTTGGCAGAACGCCGGCTCCAACCCTGTCGCAGACTTCTGGGCCGCAAGGACGCGATGGCTTCCTTCGTGGCCGAGCGACCCCAAGAAGCGAGGCATGGCCATCGACTCGGTCAAGATGTGGCAGCGTTGCTGAGCAGCCCGTCCTCCCTCACAAGTTCGGCCATAGGGTCTATCGGTCGACTTGTTGCTTCTCGTTGGTCAAGGTTGATCTCGTCGCTATGGTATAAAGCAATTTACTTAATCAGAATGGCTACTTGCAATGCTTTCAATATGGACAGAGGATACAGCCGTCGAAGCTTGGTGAGCATCGGGAACTCGGGCGGACTTGAGCCTCGCCGAGCGCGATGATAGAAACGACACGACTCGAGTGTGAAGAATTTAGGCCAGGCAAAATTGACGGGATTGACAGATACGGGGCTGAATCCGCACTTCCGATCCAGAAAGCAGTTCTGAAAGCATCGAACTGCAGGTTCATGCTCTAGCCAAGCAGGAAATTTGTTCCGCAAATCGAGGTCCATCAAGATAGACCGAAAAAGAGGTCAAGACAAACAATGAGAGAAGCGTTCTACTTGCAAGGAAGACGGTGACAACTAGGAAACACACAGCGCCCGATGAGGCATGAAAGACCAAGAGCGCAGAGAGGGACGTCGATCGGTCTAGCACTTCTGCCACATGCGGACCCGATCGACGGCCATACCTCGCTCCCTGGGATCGGTCGCCCAGCTTGGATACCACTTTTTAACGTTCTGCCAGAAGGTTGTTGCCGGGAAGGCCGACTCCGAGTTCCAGACGACGTCGTCCGTGCCCTCAAAGTACTTGCCACCGACGGCGACGTTGAGGATGAGGTAGAAGTGCTGATCAAAAGGCGCGATGTTGGGATTTTCGCTGCGAATCCACGGATTGTGGATCGGAGGGTCGAGCTGAATATCTCCAAACTTGCCGTACTCCCACATGGGCTCTTTGGGGAATTCAAAGTACGAGATGGTGGTGCGCGGGTCATCGACGTAGACGCGCATGCGCTTCTCGTTCCATTCCAGGACGTAGTTGTGGTAGCCCTGGTTGAAATAGTTGCGCCATCGGAACTGGTAGCCTGTGTGGTGGCCGCCGGCGTTGCTCCTCCAGTCCGGGCCGAAGTGGTAGGACGATTGGACGGAGCCGGTAGCACGCTGATCCATTCGATGGCGCGGCATGTTGCCCGAGGATTCCATGAGGTCGATCTCCCCGCTTGCGGGCCATTCGCCGTACGCCGAGTCTCGTGGCATCATCCAGATTGCTGGCCACAGCCAATTTCCAGTGGGCAGCTTCGCCCTCACCTCGACCTTGCCATAGCGAATGGAGAAAGACTTTTTGGTGGTGATGCGCGTGCTTTGCACTGGGTTGACCATGCGACCTTCGTCAAAGTTGTTTCCAGCTTGGCAATCGGTGTCTTTCTCGCTCGTGCAGTTGCCAGCGGCGGTGAGATCGAGTTTGAATCCGTCGAGGTTGAAATACGGCGCCCACAGGTTCTGCACCGTAAGGGTTGGCACCAGGTAGAGCTTGCCGTCCTCGACGTACGTGTTGGCCTCGGAGTCTGTGGTCCAGTCAAACGATCCGGTACCATAGCCTCCAAGCTGAATCTCGTGGCTCCAGGTCGACTTGTTGAAGCCGTTGGAAAAGTCGTCATCGAGGACGAGACAAAGTTTATCTTGCTTCTCGACGCGCAGAACACCGTCGAGCACGACGGCAATCATGGCGGCGATGCCCAATAAAACACCGATCAGGACTACCCGCTTGTTTTTGGACTGGATCTGCTTTGCTTCTTTGCTATTGAGCCACGCGAGACGCTCTCTCGCGGCCTCCGAGTTGGGACCCAACTTCTCCATGGCTGATGCTTGTGTGGAAGAGCAGACCCGAGGTCGTGGTTACGAGCTGCTTGCGGAGCTTCTTGTTTGGCTTTGTAACGAGTTGAGGATGGGAGTATTGAAGAAGAAGGAGAGAGCAGATGCGGGTGGGACAGGAGGATATTCGAGCTGAAGGAAGGGAGGGAGAAGACGACAACCGCCGCGGTACCTTGGAATGTGCGGAAGAGATGCGAAAGAGGGTGGAGGCAGAACGATGGCGGGAGAAAAGAGACCGCTGCAGGCGAAGAAAAGGCTCGCACAGGCCGAAGCAGCCAACCAACCAAAAAGGTTCGACCGAGAAAGATTGCGAGATGATCTGTATCTGCGAGCCCAGCCAAATGCGAGCCAGGGCGAACTTTGGAAGGCCGAGAATCAATCCCGTCACGAAGAGTAGCGCAGCGCAGACCGTGCACGATGCGCAAATCCGAAGTGGTGTCGCCGGCGCAGCAAACACTCCTAATCGGATCGACGTTGCGGTTTCAGCAAGATGTTTCACGGTGGAGAGCTGGGCCGTTTGATGCTCTTGCACCGCGCCGACCCCGTGCATGGTGCAGCGAGGGCATCCTTGCGACGTGTGGTGCCAGCTCGTTGTACAAAGCTGCGCTTCCACGCCGTCGGGAGCTCAGGGTGGCCATGCACCCGAGCGCTTCCGTGCCGAATCGCCGTTGGCGCTCAGGCGCTCAGGCGCTGCGTGGGCTGCATCGGTGAAGCCGGGGTCCGGAATTTCTTTTCAGCCACCCAAGTCTCATTCGAAAATCGGAGCATCAAAATTTCGGGTGCAAGTCCATGTCTCGCCGCAAACCCTGGCTCGCAGTCCTGGATCAAACAAATCTGGTTTAGACGCCATCCAGTTTGACTCGCGCACCATCACCGGCCGGCTCACGCTTGCCATCCAACGGCGTGGATCGCTCTCGGCGCCGCTTTCATGCAGCTGACGGCTAGTGCTGCGTCACAAAGATCGGCTGCGAGCTCCATCGATACGGGAATTTGAACATGTTTGGCGGGCGTGTGTCGGGGTTCGACCTGCAGGTAGGGACAAGGTGAAGGCCAACGGCTCGACGACTTCTCCACTTGGAGATAGCGTTCTCATGTTCAGCTGACCTGGCGTAAACTGAGCTCTTGCGCTTCTCTGCCAGGATCCCGTTCTCCCAGAGGCGTCCGGCCTGGACTTGGCTTCGGCGTGATCTCGCCATACAAGCCCCCCTGTACCTTTCGGCCACCGCGTTTTCTTCCACTGCCCTTTCAGAACAGAGGAGGGGCCCATTCGTTCAGGGCCTTAGAACACCAACCCTTGGTCCTTCGTTTCATCCTCTCAAGCATTTCGAGCCTAACTCGTGTTCCGCTTTCTTCGCATCTCTCTTCGTCCCCCTCCATTCATCCGTCCTCAAGAACATCGGTTCCTCTTCGTCCTTCATCGACACCCCTCGAAAGGCTCGATTCGAGGACTGAATCTCAAGCAAGGCTCAAGATGGCTTCCAACTTTTCTCGCAGTGGTCTCATGACCCAGGCGACCCAGGCCTTTCACGCAATCTCGTCGTCGACGTTTGCGGCAGGGGCGAGGTTGACTGATACGCCATCTCCATCGGCAGCGCTCTCCGCGTCCTACACCAGCGAGCAATCGCATGATCATTCGGCAGCAACGGGACAAGGCACTCTGCAGTTCCACCTCGCTCAGCAAATCGCCGAGTCCATGTTCCTCAAAGCCCGCCGTGTCAACTTGGTGCGAGACGGCCACGACAATGACGGCATCTTCCTCCGTGCGCATGACAACATGTACGCAGCATATCCCATGGATGCTTACCGTGGCGTGGCGATGCAGAGTATCAAGAAGCTTCGCTGCGAAGCAGCCATCATCATCTCTTCCGAGATCATCGATTCTGCCCTTTCCACTCTTCAGCCAAACCAGACCGAGCTCATCCTCACCCCACAACAGAGAGTCCAGGTCGTCAAGAGCCTGGACCATCTCTGGTCGTGCCGGAAGGGCCAAGGCGCAGCCTTCATCCAGGCAGAGGCCATCATGGTCGTGTGGACCGAAGATGGAAAAGACCTCTTGGATGCTGCCGTCAGCTTCCAGAACCACGTGCTCGACTACTTCGAGTCGCTCAGGCGAGGAAGCTACGTCTCGAACCTCCTGCAACACAGCTCAAACAATGCCTCGATCTACCGAGGCGTCGGGCATTCGCGAAACGGCAGCACAGCGAGCTCGGCTGCATCTTCGCAGACACGACTTCCCTCGCTGTCCTCGCACTCTGATCTCGGTCACGGGAAGCTCGCAGGTCTCCCACCGCGTCACAGGCCCTCTCCTTCGCTTTCGAGCAGCTCGTACGAGAAGAAAGGCGCCTTCAGCGAGAAGGATGGCGCCGACATGGATTCATCCCTCGAAGCAGGCATGGTACCCGAGCTGGCCGCCACAAAGCGTCCGGTCTACTCGCTTGCGCCGTTCCTGACGGGACTGAGCCTCGGATTGAATCTTCTCTTTAGCGGCATCTTTCTGCGCCGTATCCTCGTGACCGCCGTCACCCTCAACAACTACCTCTATCTCCTTGCTATCCTGGCAATCCCTTTCACCATGATGTTGACCCAGTTCTTCACCGACAACATCTTCGGATGCATCGCCCAGATTCTGCTTCCATACGGCAACATGAAGAAGAACTCCCTCTACTACTCGGGCGAAAAGCCCATTCCCCTGCCCATCGATGTGGCTCTGCCCTCGATTACGATTCAAGTGCCCGTCTACAAGGAATCCCTCGAGGGTGTCATCGCTCCTACGATCCTCGACATGAAGAAGGCTATGAAGACTTACGAGCTGCAGGGCGGCAAGGCCAACATCCTCGTTTGCGAAGACGGTATGCAGCTCCTCGACGAAGAGGAGCAGCAGAAACGCCGGGACTTCTACCAGACTCAGGGTTGCGGCTGGGTATCGCGACCCGGACATGGTCGCAATGGCTTCGTGCGTGCCGGTCGCTTCAAGAAGGCTTCCAACCTCAACTTTGTCCTCGACTTCAGCTTCGACGTCCAGCAGCTCCTCGACGGAGGCCGCGCAAAGAGCTACGACGAAGCGCTGGAAATGGCACTGCAGGCACGAGACGGAATCGCTTGGGCAGAAGGTGACGTCCGTCTTGGAGACTACATCTTCCTGATCGACTGCGACACCCGAATTCCCACCGATGCCTTCCTTGACGCCGCGAGCGAGATGGAGACTAGCCCGGAAGTGGCCATTCTTCAGCACTGCTCGGGCGTCATGTACGTCGCGGACCACTTCTTCGAGAACATGATGGGATTCTTCACCGACATTGTCAACTGGTCTATCTCATGGCTGGTCGCCTGCGGAGCTACCGCTCCCTTTGTGGGCCATAATGCATACTTGCGAACCTCGGCACTACTCCAGGTCTCGGAACGCGATCCGAAGACTGGCCAGCTGATCACATGGTCCGAGAACTCGGTCTCCGAGGACTTTGACATGTCGCTCCGCCTCCAGCTCCAGGGCTACGTTGTGCGCTGGGCCACCTACTCGAACCTCGGCTATCTCGAAGGCGTGTCGCTGACACCGTCCGACGAGCTGAATAGATGGCAGAAGTACGCTTTCGGATGCTCGGAGATCATCCTGCAGCCTCTACGATACTGGGTGACCAAGGGCCCTCTCACGCCACTTTTCAAGCGCTTCATCACGAGCGACAAGTGCAGTCTTTCGCAGAAGATCACAGTGTCCTCGTACATGTTCAGCTACTATGCGCTCGCCATGAGCTTGCCGTTTGCCATCGCCATGTTCCTGGTCGTCGGTCTCATGGACAACGTCACCAGCCTTTACATTGTTGACTCCTTCAAGGTCTGGCTCTCGATCCTCGTCGTCTTCTCAGCCGGCGGCACCGTAGCCAGACTGCTGTGCTTCCTGAGGAGCAGGCAGAAGGGCTTCCTGCATGCGCTCAAGAGGCAGTTCGTCTACTTTTGGCCCATGATCGTCTTCTTTTCTGGCCTTCCCTACCACATCCTCCTTGCCATCCTGGCTCACCCGATCGAGTACAACATGACGTGGGCGGCCACCCAGAAGGACGTGCAAGAGACCAGCTTGGTGGACGAAATCAAGGACATCCTCTCTCGATACTGGCACTGCTACCTGGTCATGACGAGCTTCATCACTCTCATGCTCCTCTTCGGCACCAACCTCCTGAGCCAAGAGTTTTGCATCTACGGATTCAACCTTTTCTGGCCGGGTTCGATCACCATCTTCGGACACTTCATGTATCCGATTCTGCTGAGCCCTGTCTTCATGCGCTTCAACTTCTAGATAGCTCCCTTAATACTCTTGTTGGTTCTCTACACGCTCCTTGTCAATGTCACCTGCTTCAAACATTCGCGAGTCGAGCTGCCATCCGGTACGACCGTGCTGGGGCGAAATGAGTCACAGTCGGACACCGCCTTCTTATTTGAAATCCCACCACGGGATCACTGTGCAACATCCGCGTATGGAGTCGTTGGTGGCTCGGGTGTGTAGCCTCGGTGGGTCGGTTCCGGCTGGTGGGTCGGTGGGGCGACGCCTCCATTATCTGCTCTCGATGCATGTTCGCGCTTCGAAAGATCTTGTGGGCGGTGTCCCGCTGTGGGCCAGGATTCACAGCTTGCAGAGCTGTGCTGAGACTTCATGTTGCCAGACAAAGTGGCAAAGCCGCCATGTCCCACCAGCAAAGCGTCACTCAATGTGGGCTTTCGCAGTGGCGGGTGCTTGGAGAGTCTCGCCCACCGCGTTCGCAAGTCACTGGTATCGACATGAATGTCCGTCCGTCTGAGCGTTCTGCCCAGCTGCTCATTCGCACGCTCCTCTTTCGTTATGATCTCCAAGTCTCTCTGCGCCCTGGGTCTCGCCTCCCTCTTTGCCAGCGCCTTAGCTGACGATCCCATGGCCGGGTTTGCGACGGATGACAACACGGTTAATCAGTACTGCAACATCAACACTGCTCCGCAGGAAGAGAACTTTGTATGCTTCCGATACAGCGGCAACATCCGAGACCACATGGCTTCGACCGATCCCTCAGTGCATGGATACGTCAACGCAGCCGGAAGCAGTAAGTCCAATATCTTGACACGAGCGCTCGATGACAATACGTATGTACTGACTAGAAGCGAGCGAAATTCAGTGTTCGTCGTGATGTTCCACAGTCAGACAGAGGCATTTAACACAGACAGGATGGACGTGGTGATCAGCTCCAGTGTGCCTTGCCCAGAGGTCAGCACGCTTGACAGCGGTGGCGAAACCAGGGAGTACGAAGGTTGCCCCTGGTCCGAGCCCATCTTGATCTTCTAGCCCACGATACGCATGGTGGGATAGCGCCACGTCGTTCTTCATTGAATCTAGCGTTGTATAGCGATCATGTGCTGAAGTGCTGCCCCGTGTGCAACGCGCAACTACCCTCCGTCCACATCCTTTGTGCGCTGTCTGATTCAGGTTTCTTTTGCATTCGCATGACTTGGTCTTGACGGGGCCAAAAAAAAAAACTGAAAAAAACAAAGAAAAGAAAAAGAGTTCCCGGCCAGGGAATCGAACCCTGATCTGAGCAGTGAGAGTGCCCTATACTAACCATTGTACTAACTGGGACTTCATATTCGAGCTCGAACTATACAAAATTATATAGTCTTGGTGATGATTCACGAAGACTAGCCTCGTTGTCTAAAGTTCGGGCTCGATACGACCACACCGAAGGATTGCATGCGAGTCTAGTAGCTTAAGCGAGAACCCTGCGAACTGGAAAGAAGTAAGACGGTGGGAGCGGCAATTCAAAAGTCAAGACGGTGAATTCGGAAGAAGATACAAGAGTGAAAAGCGGAATGGTGGTTCTCGGTGACGACTAGGGAAGGGCAGCCTGCACGAGGTAGTCGACCGTCTCGTCTTGGTAACTCGAGTTGGCATACGACAAATGAGGACCAAGGGTGCCCCAAGAGGTGCAGATGACGTCTCCGATGACACAGTAGTCTCGAACGACGGGCTCAAGGCCGCGGGGCGTACGGTAGCCGAGAAGAGCGACCTGACCCAGCGCAGACTTGGCCGTACCACGATTTTGGGGTCGGCCGGGAGATCGGAGAGGCGAGCCCCAATAGACAGCGGCCTTGATACGGCTGAGTGGAAAGCGGGGGCGCGTGCTGGCCACGGTGTTGGCTGCAGCGCCGAGAGAGTAAGCCATCATGATGATGGTGGTGTTGGGGCAGCTCTGCGCGAGCAAAGTGGTGTAGTTGGCAACCCACCAGCTGCCATCAAGGGCTGCTTTGACCTGGGATTGCAAGTCGTTGCCGATGTTTGAGTCGTATCTGGTCTCCGTTCGTCTCGAGGTCTCTTGAGGCAAGCGCGACATGACCTGACGAGCCATTTCTTTGAGCCAATAGCCGTCGGTGAACGAGTCGTTGGCACCGCGGGTAGTGATGAACTCGATACCAGGACAGTTGCGAGCACGATCGATCTCGGTCTGGTTGAGACTGGCAGTATTGTTGAGGGGGATCCCTGCAAGCGAGTAGTTTGCTGGGCTCGCAGATGAGTTCGTTTGTTCGCCCGTGGACGACGAAATGTTGAGTCCGGGAACGATCGAGTTGAGCACGGAGAGCGCAGCCGAGATGTCAGCGCGCTTCTCCATGTGCATCCAGCTGGGCTTCACCAACGGTGATGACGAAAGGCTCTCCTGAACTTTGCGCTTTTCCAAGAGAGCGTATTGCTCGCCCACCGATGATGGCAGCCTTGTTGCAGAGCTGGCGCCGAAGAGCAAGACAATTGTCACGCTCAAAGTCTTGATGAGACGTTGGCCCATCATTCCGGCAACGATGTCCAAGTTGCAAAGATGTCCAGGTGAGAAGGTTCGAGTGACGACTGCGTTTGGAAAGCTAGGATCGTGGAAGTAGCTTCGACGATAGACGATGAGTGGTGAGATGAGAGCGGGAGCGGGAGCGAAGTGCTTAGGATCGAGTCGGGTGCGAGGGGTCCAACTCTTCCGCCGTCGAAGGGGGTCTCTACTTTGCGACACTATGTGAGGTCCTTTAGATTGAGGATGAAGAGAAGGCTGCCTTGAAATTGGAGGTCAAGACGATTCGCGCTGCTCGGTCCGATTTGATTGAGCGCGTTTCGAGTCGAACGGGGCTTGAGAATGCAAGAACGCGTTCAACACGAAGAAGGGGTCTTGGGCGCTCAGGCAGGTTGTTTGTTCCGAACTCCAATTCTGCGATCCGGTTTCAAGTGCCTGGATGTCTTGGAGCAAGCAGATGGTGGCCGACCACGGCTCGGGCAGCTGATAGTCGATCTGAGACCTCGGGCGCCGAGGCCGCCGTGTTCGCCGTGTTCGCCACGACCCAACTCTGATCGAATTTTTTTCCCGGGTGGAATCAAGCTGTCAGTCCAGAAAATAGACTTATTGTCGAGAACGCCGATCCTGGGTCGTGCTGCAGATCCGTGTTTGTGAGACACGGAATTTGCAGCGGCTCGACCCGCCTCGACCCAGGCAGGATTCTGCAGGGTCGACGGCGCCCATCGCTGCACTTTCCAGTCTAGAACAAGCGAAGGACTAGAGCTACATCGGCTGCTGCCCACACTAACGAGGGACTCGTCGGCCACTCCGGACCTGTTCCGGAGCGATTCAACCGAAAAGCTCGCGATCGTTTGCTCCAAGATGGCTGTGGCGGCAAGCTTGCCGCCTAAAGCGAGCATCCTGCATCAGGATCGATACTGACAAGGCATTGGAGATAGGCGCTCGAACTTGTGCGAATGTACGCTCGGTCGTTCCCATCGGTCGAAGCCAACTCACGCGCGAGTGTGCGCGCTCTCTGCGGCGATGTCTTCACTGGCGCCCTGCTGCATGGGTGTTTTCATCGGTGTCGACCTTGGCGCCCGAATCTCCCATGAAGAGGTGGCTGCATCCAAGCCCGAGCGTACAGCATGTTCGGAGCCTGTTCTGATTCAGGAACATGACGCGCTCGAGTGGATGGAGCTGCGTGGGGATGCCAGGGTCCTGAGACGCCCTGGTCGACCCTGCGGAAAATTGCGATCGGCATTCCTGCCGGCGCGTAATTTTGGGAGGCTCGGATGAGGCGAACGCGAGCGAATTTCCTTGGCAGCCGGGAGACGGCGCTGGGCGCACGCGCGCGGATGCGCGGAAGAAGGCCGCCGCGTCTAACCGCCTTCGGGCGCAAGTACCTGATTCAGAAAATCCTGTTGGAGCTTGAATCGGGGCTGCCCGCTGCTTGCTGCTGCTGCCGCCTCCACCGTCATGTCCGCGCCGAAGATGCACATTGGCGCAGGTGCGGGCGCGCCTCGGACGCAGCGGCATAACATTCGCCTTCCGGCAAATTTATGCGTTCGGCCGGGTCTTCTTCCTCGGTCTCAGCGCGTTGCACCGTTGCATGCTCGCGCGACATTCTGGGCAATGAATGACCGGACCAGCTCGTTGCTTTGGCATGAGAGGAACAAAGTGGACGAGGGCGTAATCTGGCGAGCTCCGGCCAGCATCGGACATCCATGTCTTTTGTTGCGTCGTCATGTCTTGCGTTCCTCCCACGCCCACGAGCGGGGGGTTCTGCGCACTCAGTCTTTCCGCTGCACAGTTGCCGAATTTTCGCCCAACTTGGACGGGATGACCGGATGTCGCGACCGATGACGAATCCGATCGGCTCCCGATACAGACCTCAACTCAGATCCTCACTAAGCAGTCGGCCAAGTCAAAGCTTCCCACAGCCAGCAATAGCGTCAGCGTCAGCGTCAGCGTCAGCAGCCAGATGCTCGACGGCTCTGCCATGACAAGGCGGCAAGATCATCTGGGCCCGAAACGGATACAGGTCGAACCGCTCCGCGCAGCTCAGGTCAGCATGCTTTCGCCTGATCGATAAGTGGTATGAACATTTGCAACTGCCTCGCGCTCAGCTGAGATCGGCCCGTGCAGGTGTTCAGGATACTGAGATTCGGTCTACCATCATGCAACGCTGGCAGGAAGGAAGAACGGTCAAGGCTGTATTGGGTTGACCTTGGCCATCGTCTGCACGTGCTGTCGAGAACGTGCAGGCATTAGTTACTTACAGTATCTGTTCTATCGCTGCACCTCGAAAGGAATTTTCCCTTGAGCGATGCAGTCTCGGCAATCGCACCTGGTTCTCTGGGTCTGACCGGCCGCCGCCATGGACGGATGAGGTCCGGAAGCTGAAGGCGTTTGCGTGACCAGGATGGACCGATGTTGGTTGTCTCGCGTAATCTCGCTTAACTAGGGCGCTGTCACTAGCGGCTTTGAGCGGAAGGGCTGCCAATAGTGCTTGCGCGCCATGCCACACGCTCAGTGAGGAACGGTTCTGTTTGGCGGTTTGAGAGTGAGTTTGAGCGAACAGACAAACACGCCACGCGAAAGCGCTTCTGGCCAGCAGATTGGCGTGCCGACAGCCGTCCGTCTGCCACGGGTGATGCGAGAAAAGTGAGACATTCGTTCTTGGGCTCCTCTTGCGCCCCAACCTCCTCGCCGGAGCCCGGACCTCATTGTTGGCGTTGGCCTGTCGTCTTTCACAGCATCCCCAACCTAAAAATTTACCCCCGATCTTCCAAAGTTCCGAATGATTTGGTTTTCCAGGGTGCTGCTCCAAAGGACGCCATCGCCGGGGGCCTGCACAAGATCATCGCTGTCCGGCCCTCTGGACCACCTGTAATTTACAGGTCGCAGCGTTTCACTTTGAGCGGCGCCAACTGCAGATCGCAAAGCCCGCCGAGGGTCCAGCCCGAGCGCAACTTGATTTGCACAGCCGAGCCCGACCCCGATGTCGCGGCCGGAGCCGCAACTGGAGCCATCGGACCGGAATCCTCTGCAAGGCCAGGGTGCGGCGCACCACCGACCAGAGTGGGCGGGACTGCGTCCCTGGGAACTCTTTTGCAGCGGCGATCTGGCTTTTGACTTGCCGATAAGAAACAAGAGGGTCTCGGCAATCGTTCTGCTTTCTCCTTCGGGCAGACTTAAGCCGTCAGACACCAAAACGGTGCCGCGCAGGGCTTCAGACGATCTTCCGACCAAGTCTGTGGCAGTCACAAACTGATTTGATTGCGATGTCGTGAATGGCTTCCGCAGGAGACCGGCGATACCTCGGATGTCTCGGTTGCACTGGTCGAGTCGATCGTTCTTTCGCCTGCAATGCCACTGATCCACACTGTAGCCTCGCCGTTCCTTTGATAGTCGTGGCCTTACCACACACCGCAGCGGACGTCGCAGCTGTCGACAGCAGCGATGCTGATGAGCACCACACCAGGTCTCAGGATCCGACGTGGTCTGCCGCTCCGCACACCCAGTCCCTCGCAGGCTGGGTGCAGTGAACGCTTTCCGTCCAAGACATGGGAGAGTCACCGGTGCTTCGTCTGCAATCGTCCCCATCGCCGCATCAAGCGAATCTGTTATGATCCATTGGCTTCGGAGCCGGTCTCAGAAATGATGGGAGGGCCTCTTGAATCATCGTTTGTCGACCGCGCACTCCATAGGCGAAACACGAATACTCTGGAGTACAAACACAGGAACATGCCGTGGGAGCCGCGGCACCCTGGCGACAAACGATGCTGTTAACATATCCGGATCGTCCAGGCGTCGCAGCTTCATGTGAGACGGAGAGGCTCTGACATGATGTTGATTAAGAAGTCCTCAAGCTCATGCGCCCTATGTTGCTCTGCAAAGATTCGGCGGCTGTCTTTGCATTTCTTCGCCTCCTGAGCTCTTGGACGAACAGACAAGGCAAGAGCTTGTAGCACCTAACGCTCGAGCAAGACTTTCATACTTTCAAGACCAACAGAATTCTGCAGTGAGGATGCACGATTCACAGGTACACAAGACTAGAGGCTGTCGCGAGGACGAGCGGGATGGCAAGCAGGCTCGCCTTGACGGCGGACTGGTGCGAAGCTGCCGATTTGGCGCGAGCCTGGCCGGAAGGACTCGCAGTGGGCTGCCAGGACCAGGTGCTCGTGGGGATGGTCGAGGTGGCTTGTGGCATCCTGTCAGAACGTACATAGGATCTCTCACGGTCAGAACTTCTGTCTACGGCAATGTTGAGAATCAAGAATCCCACTCACTCGCTGTAGTAGCTTCTTGTGTGTCCGTTGGATCCGGTGGTAGTGATGTTCGAACCGAGATAGGAGCCGGTGGAGTTGCCTCCGAGCAGGTTGGC
Source organism: Moesziomyces antarcticus (assembly GCF_000747765.1). Taxonomy (NCBI): domain Eukaryota; kingdom Fungi; phylum Basidiomycota; class Ustilaginomycetes; order Ustilaginales; family Ustilaginaceae; genus Moesziomyces; species Moesziomyces antarcticus. Next base: position 20,375 of record NW_014639001.1, read on the forward strand.
GAATCCGTGCTGGCCCTGGCAGTTGTTCTGGTTCCAATCGATATCAGCTTGCTCTTGAAGATCGGGGCAAGGCTGGTAGCAGGAGATGATGCCTTGCCAGTTGTTGCAGTTGCACCACCAATCGTCCGGATTGCATGGCAGCACGGCGCCGTCACGAGCCACGGTGTCAAGGCAGATCGAGATCTGAAGTTCCAGCTCGCTCGGACATGATGCCAGGTAGGCTGGCGTTGTTGGTGTCGCAGAGGATGTTGCGGGAGCCGTCGCTGTTGGCGTTGTCGGGACGACACTCGTCGCCGATGCTCGTGAGCTTTGAGAGTTGGACTCCTGAGCCTGGCTCGACGTTGCAGCCAGGAAAAGGAAGGCAAACCATGCAATGCTGCGGGTCCCCATGGTCTTGAGCTGCTTGATGATGATGGTGGGAGGATGGAGGTTGACTACGGTAGCAATGTTCCGACGCTTTGGCATCTGAAGATGTCAACTGCAACGGGTCTATTGTCGGCAGGGGCGGACGAAATTTGCGACGGTCTGCGTCTCTGGCTTTTGCAGGCAGAGCGGAAGGCAGCCTCGTCGCCCTGTATATTGGCCGAGCAGCTCCGTGTCTGCTTCGGCGCTTGCCTGTTCGTACGAGGACCAAGTGCACAGACTTCTCATGCAGAGTCAGGCTTGGACACATGGAGAGCCTGGAAAGTCCATGCGGCCAAAGTTGCGCCAAACTGTGCATGGCGGGCGCCGGCGCCACGCTTGACGCCTCTGACTCCGCAGAGAGGACAGGCGAGAGCTGGGCGATCCTGGCCGTCCGCCCAACTGACCCAACTGACCCAACTGATTCGCTTTGACCAGTCGGCTGTCGGCCAAGGCGGCGTTCTAGGGTTCTTGTGTTACCGACGCTGCAGCTCGGTTAAAATACCTGGTTCCGACTTTTGCAAAATTTTGGGTGTCTCAGAAAATCGGCCTCCGACCGCCTCGACACCCAGGCTGTCGTCTCGACTTCGGGTCTTCTGCAAAGCTCGCCTGCAACGGCGTCCAGCATGAAACATGGATCGTCAGTCGGGGCGCCCTGCACATCACCTGCCACCCCGGCCCGCTTCTGCATTCCCACCGTCATACACGCTGACCTTCGCATCTCCGTGGAGCGGTAGCTCCTGCCGCTCAAGGGTCCATTGCGATGCAGCAGAAAGTTCAGCGGCGCGTCGCTGCATCCATTGCCGTCTGGCAGCTGTCCAGACCTTTGAGCTGGGCTCGCCTGATGGCGCCAAGAAACTTCTGTGATCTCAGCACAAGCCAACTTCATCCGCGGCCTCAGGCGAGCTTGCGCCAAATCATCTCGCGAGTTGGTTTCTAGGTCCTTGCTGATCTTTCGACCGCTGATCTTATGGATTCTCGTGTGGAACTCGAGATGAGAGCTTGCTCGACTATTCTGCCGCACCACCGTTGGGCTGCATCAATTCAGGCCCACAGGGCCATAGCCTGCAACCGACTCCCCTGCCTGTCATTGAAGTCGCCGAAAGCCTCGGGCGCTCGCTCGTCCATAAGCCTGAGATTCCTAGTCCTCGCAATACCAAGTCGCGCACTTCTGCCTACCCGTCTCCTCGCAATCATTTCACACGGCACCCAATCCTTCTTCACAAGTCATCGCAACCCTGGTCGAGAGCTCGCCAGACCCCCTTCCCTTCTCCCCTTCCCAAGCTTCGTATCTCTGCTACGCTCCTCACCTCGCTCCTCCCCCCACTCACCCTCCCCTTCATCATCGAGGTACGGATCCGACCACCACTTCCTCCTCACCCTCCTCCACCACAACAGACTATCCACTCAACCTCGAAGCAAGATGGCGATCGAGACCGATCTGGACACCGCCGCTTGCGAGGCATCCTGGCCTTCCAGACGCCTGAATCCCAAGTCTCTTACCTGGTGGTCATTCCTCTGGATCTTGTACATACCCTTCGGAGTACTGCTGGCTATCTGTCAGCTGGTATACCTATTCTTCCGTTTCTCGATCGTCCTCTACGTGGTCGGTCCCAAAGGCTTCCATCCCAACGCCATCTTCCCTCTCGTCAAGTTTGAAGTGGTAGACCATCAAGGCAAGCCCATTCCAGCCGAGACGTTCACAGCTGCGAACTTCAGCGAGACCGACAGGACATCCAGGCGCAAAATCTACTGTGCAGAGCATCCTTACATCTTCCTCGATGGCTGCTTGGCCCCTCTGACCAACTCTGCCATCGTCGTCGCCGAAGTCGCCGCCAAGGGCATCACTGGATACCTCACCGGGCCAATTGCTTACGTCAAGAAGCGCGGCATCCGCCTCGTCCAGATGCTGGAAGAGTGGTCTGAGAACCCAAAGTTCGCCAAGAACCTCGTCATCTTCCCCCAAGCCGTGACGGTCGCCCGCAACAACTTCGTCAAGTTCGGCACGCCGACCTTCGAGTTCGCTGCCGCCCATCCCGATGCGATCGAACTTGTGCCCGTAGTGATCAGCTACGACATGCCCTACCCGATCCATCTCCGCAAGGCCGACTCGAGCTTCCTTTTCGACTTCCTCCTGCTCATGATGATGCCGTACGCAAAGGTCACCTATGCTCTGCTCGAGCCCGTGCAGCTTCACAACCGATCGGCAGAAGAGATCAAACAGACATGCGAAGACGCCATCGTGGAATGCTCCCTCAGGCAATGCCAGCGACACAATATCGACTATCGCGACAAGGTTTCTTGGAGGCATCTCCTCTCTGCAAGGCTTCACCCCACCTACCGCTCATTCGAGGTCAAGGTCATCAACCTGATCCAGAGCATTCCAGGAATCTTGGTGCCCTCTCTCGTTCTACATTACTCTTTCCAAGAGTCCATCATCATCCTTTTGGGTGCTTGCGTCTACTGGTCGCGTTGGAATCAGCTGACGCTGACGATCATCATGCGCGCGTGTGTCGTTGTCTTCGGCATCGTCAACTTCATCAAGGTTCTTCGGCCTGTGCCTCGTCCGGCTTGGGTCGCAGCCGATCGCCTGAAGCTCAATCCTTACAAGCTCAAGAAGCCGCTCCGACAGTACGACTACTCGTTCCCCTCCGGCCACTCGGCCTTCATGGCTTGCGTGTACTCGTCCTACTACTTCAGTCGCAACCATCCGGACGTGCAGTTCGACTTCCCAACCGTGGCGCACGTCGTCCTTACCTTCCTCACGCTGGCCAGTGGTATGTCGCGTCTCTACCTGGCGCTTCACTGGCCCCTCGACGTCCTCTGTGGCTGGGTGATCGGCGGGCTGTGGGGCTGGGCATGGGGTACCTTCCTGGACGCGCGCTTCGACAAGCTTCCGATCGGCGTACAGATCGCCATCTCGTTGGGGGTCGGCCTGTTCTTCCTGGTCGTCACGATGCTGCGCATGTTCGTTCTCCCTGCCAAGATCCCCGCTCAGGTGTGGTCGGATCACGTCGGACATCTGCTGAAGCTGCGTGACCCGCACCAGCTTTTGCTCAACGCCTCGATGCTCTGGGTCATCCTTGCATCCAAGGCCTTCATCATCGCATTCTACAATGCCGGTGCCGCTATCGTCATTTGCCCGCTCGGCAGGTCCTCCTGGCTCATCTTCATGCAGATGCTCGTCGGGCTCGTTTCGACCGCTCTCATCTATGTGCTGATCGTCCATCTTCCGGGCCAGCTCTTCCCTCCGCCCAAGCCGAAGAAGCAGGATCCCGAAAAGCAGCAGCTGCTGTCCGAGAAGAAAGGGCCCCTTCCCAGATGGACCAAGCAGTACAGCCGCGCCGAGATCACCGGTGCGGTGGCGAGGGCAGCCTGGTGGCTGTTTGCGTCCTCGTTTGTCCTCTTCTACATTGCCATCTTCAGCCAACTCGTCGCGAGCAAGATTGAAGAATCTTATTGCTCCGTGCTGGTCTACAAGAAGATCGCAACATACGGAGATGACTAGGCTTCCTTCGATCTCGCGTTCACATACAACATTCTTTATCTCCCTCGTAATGGTACTTGCGCTTCACCTACACCCTCTGCGTCGTTCGTTCGGGTTCGATGTGATTACTGCCCTGCCCTGACGATGCAATAAAGTTACCACCAGAGTCTTTTGCGGCGCCCTAATCCTAGACGACGAGCGTGTCCCTCCACGTCTCGTATTGTCGGATCATGAGCGATGTGATGCGCCGCTTCACCGAGGAAGCTGCGCTCTCGAAGTGCTGCTGCTTGATCTGTAGCAGCAAGGTGCAAGAGAAAACATACCGCATGATGGAGTCAGTAAGAATCAGTGCAGGCACGATCGAAAGGGATGGGCTGGACTTACCTTGTCGCAATTGATGTCTTCGTCCATCGCGAGCAGGCCTGCTTCTTGGCAAACTGACACGACCTCGGCGCCGGAGCAGCCCTCGGTCATGTGGGCGAGTTTGTCGAGGTCCACGGCATCCTCGGCCACAGCCATTTTCGCCATCCTCGTGCGTAGGATCTGCATCCTAGCATTGTGATCGGGCGGTCCTACGTAGACGAGCCTGTCGAGCCTTCCCGGACGCAGCAGTGCTGGGTCGAGCGACTGGGGACGATTGGTAGCCCCGACGACGATGACGTCCGACATGGCTTCGATGCCGTCCATCTCGTTGAGCAGGGTGGCGATGATGCGGCTATTCAAAGCGTCACCGCCCGACTGCTCGCCGTCGCGGCTGGCGGAGAGCGCGTCGATCTCGTCGAAAAAGACAATGCTGGGTGCCGCAGCTCTGGCCTTTTTGAACGTCTCGCGGATGGCGCGCTCGGACTCTCCGACATACTTGGAGTAGAGCTCGGGCCCCTTGACGGCGAGGAAGTTGAGACCGGACTCGGTGGCGAGCGCGCGCGCGATCAGGGTTTTGGAGCAGCCTGGTGGTCCGTACAAGAGGACGCCTCTGGGCGGTGAGACACCGAGACGTGCGAAGCTGGCAGCATGTTTGATCGGCCACTCAACGAGTTCTCGCACTTGAGCTTGGACCGACTTGGTGGACAGGGCGCCAGAGCCTCCCGAGGAGGGTGTGGCAGAGCCGGCGATGTCGGACCAGTATACTTTTGGCGGTTCGAGGAAGATCTCGCGCATGGCCGAGGGTCGAACGACAGAGAGCGCAGCAAGCAGGTCTGCTGCAGTGACTCTGTCCAGATGTCCCTGCACGGCCGGAGCCGAAGGTGAAGCTCGGCTGAGTGACATTGACTGAAGCTGCACGTCGAGTTGACCCGACTTGGACTGTTGACGAGCGAACGTCCGTCGGACAGCGCGCATGCCTGCCTCGCGAACCAACGCCGAGAGGTCGGCGCCCACGAATCCGTGCGTTCGTCCGGCCAGATCGTTGACTTGCTCGGCAGTAAGATCGTTGGGTACAGGTTGTACCAGAGTGCGGAGGATGTCTTGGCGAGCAAGCTTGTCGGGGACACCAATCTCGATCTCGCGATCCAGGCGCCCGTAGCGGCGCAGTGCGGGATCGATCGCGTTTGGTCGGTTCGTTGCGGCTAGGATGACAACGCGCGCTGGTGGCTTGTCGACACCGGATGCGATCTTTTGCCCGCTTTCAGACGGAGAAGCTGCGTTTCCTCGTTGCTCTTCGTCGATGTGGTCGTCATCGCTGTCTTCGCCGCTGCCGTCCTCCATGCCATCGAGGAGGGTGAGAAGCTGTGCAACGACTCTGCGTTCCACTTCGCCTGCACCGTCTGCGTTGGAGCCATCGCCGGAGCCGCCTTCCCTGCGTGGAGCGAGGGCATCGATTTCGTCGATGATGATGATGCATGGGCTCTTGCGCCTGGCCTCCTTGAAGATGTCTCTGAGCTTGGATTCGGTCTCTCCGTGAAAGGCGGACGAGAGTTCGGGCCCGTTGATGGTGAGGTAGGAGGAGCCTGTAGCAGCCGCCACTGCTCGCGCAAGAGAGGTCTTGCCGGTGCCCGGAGGTCCGTAAAGAAGAACGCCCTTGGGAGGCTTGAGGCCGTACTGCACGAAGATTTCGGGCGACATGAGGGGCATTTCGATGAGCGTCTTGATTTCGGCAATCTGGCGGTCAAGGCCTCCAAGCTTGGAGTAAGGATCCTCTTTGGAGATGAACGCAACATTGGCGGGGTCGGCAGAGTCCATTTGGGCTGCAACGATGGACACAGCCGTGGCACGAGTGACCGTAGAGACTCGTGTTGTCACCGAAGTAGAGGTGGAGCGGGGCGACGACGCGGAGAGCGACACCTCGCATCCATGTTGACCATCGATATCCATGACGCTCGAGATGGTAAATGTATACACTTGTCCGTGGAAGCCCAATGAAAACAATTGGCCGAGATGGATGCATTCGAGATCGGCAAGGCACTCTTTTGCTTGCACGGTGAGCATCTGGCGATCCGACTTTCCGAGCTTCAAAGGGTCATGATGAGGGTCTGAGGCAGCTGAAGCTGGGGTCAAGGTGAGCCTGACAGCCGTGGGTGGGCGTTTGAGCGGCATGGTGGAATGCACAGGATGCAGAGGAAGTACAACCGCGCGTTGGCCGGCTTGCAGACTGGCCGGAATGTGTGCGGCAGTGGGCAAGCGGACGGTGCCAACTTCGAGGGTGAAAGATGGCCACACAGATCCAACGATGAAGCCTCCATCCTCAGAGTCCTCTGCCAAGATGACCGCAGCATCACCTGTCTGCAGCCGAAGAGTGCGGATACTGTCTGCCGGGAGGAGGAGCTTGTTGCGCGAAGAGCTGCTTGCGGCGGCAGACGAGCCGACGATGCGCACCCTATGAGATGCGGCAGCGGAGGAGCTCGAAGCCGAGTCTGCTTCACTCATCTTGTCCTGCGCTGTGTGAAGAGTTGTGTAGAGAACGAGGACAGAAAGGTACAGGAAGAAGGAACGCTCAGCAGGTGGTGGAGGTTGGACGCCTTTTTTGGTCTTTCGCAATCTCGGAACTCGGCCAGGGTTGCTCAGGTACGAGAAGAGGACGGCGTGCACGCTTGGACCCTGCTTCTCCTCCTCTCCTTCACCAACAGCCTCTAGCCATGTCGCTGGATCAGTCGCATTACGACGTCGCCCTCTTCAGCACCGGCCTCACGCAGAGCATCCTCTCCGCCGCACTGTCTTCGGCAGGATTGTCAGTGATCCACATCGATCAAAACGACTACTACGCCGATCAGTGGGCAAGTCTCACGCTTTCTGAGCTTCTGAAATGGGCCGCCAATGCTTCGACCACGTCGGAGCCGGAGCATAACAGACGCGCGACCGACGTCAGCTTGACATTCCCTGCTTCCACTGAGCATGAGGCATCACAGTCCAGCACACCTTCCAAGCTGCCAGAGTCGCTGGCGTCCCTCGACCGGCACTATGCGATATCGCTCGCACCGACCCTCCTTCCCGCAACGGGTCCCTCGATCGAGTGCCTGATCAGCTCCAAAGTTTCTTCCTACGCCACCTTTCGCCTTCTCGAACGCACATGCGTCGCTTCGCCTTCTGCACATGGTCCCGACGGCTCAGCTCTAACGCTGACTAGCGTTCCTGCGAGCAAGGAAGACATTTTCAAGACAAAGACGCTCTCCCTGATCGCCAAGCGCAAACTCATGAAGTTGCTCATGTACATTGCCACCGAAGACTGGCAATCTGAGCTTGCGCAGGATTCAGAAACAGCCAAGCGGCCGTTTGTCGACTACCTGGCACAGGTGCACAAGATGCCGTCGGATCTCATCGATGCGGTGGCCTACGGTGTCTGCCTATGCTCGACTCCACACGAGACCACCGAGACCGCCATGTCTTGTGCCAAAAGCCACATGTCGAGCGTCGGAAGGTATGGCAACTCCGCCTATCTCGTCGGCCAATACGGTGGCGCAGGAGAGCTTGCACAGGGCTATTGCCGCGCCTCGGCAGTCAAGGGAGGCATGTTTATCCTCGCACATCAGGTGCGCTCTGCAAAATACGACAAGGAAGCAGCCAAATGGAGCATCGAGGTGAGAGACGTCGATTCGACCATCACCTCCGACCATCTCGTTTCGAGCGACGACATGCTCGAACAGCTCGGCCTCGGCAGCCGCAGGGCCGCGGCAAATGCTGCAGACCCATCACGCAAGCTAGACGTGCTGCACCGCGCTGTCTTGGTCCTAGAGGAACCTATCCGCTTCTCACATAGTGCCGAAACCAAAGCGCCAGACTCGATTCAGCAGGACGCTGACCAGCAACAAGAACAAACACAGCCCGAGCTGCCTCCCGAGACCGGTCTCATCGTCTTTCCGCCTGGTTCCATCGGCGGCAATGCAAACACGGTGACCGTCTTGATGATGGGCGAAGGCACCTTTTCGTGTCCAAAAGGCCAATGTAAGTGCGCGGCCATCTTTTGCGTATGATCGCAGCTTGACGCGGAGGCTGATGATGTTGTCCCTTCTTACTTGTTGCTCAGACGTGTACTATGTGCAGACCGAGGCGTCGGAAGCCGAGGCGCAGAGGCCTGTGCTGGAAGTGCTGCAGCCTGTGCTCGACCAGATCGTTGCATGGACGAGCTATGACGACGCCAGCAACGACGCTTGGCAACCTCGCGCGAAACCATTGGTCGAGTTGACGTACCGGCAGCACGTCTCATCGCATGCAGGAGAGCATGACGAGGCTGGTCTGTCGCGCGTTGCGTTCCCGCCACCACAAGCTGAGGCGTCAGCAACGACACGTCCGACTGCATCGATTGCGGGTATGACAGATGCAGCAGTGCACCAAGCCGAGCGTGTATACTACGACGTTCTGGCCTCACGCTTGCCTGCACGAGTTGGCGGCGAGAGCCATGAGGACAAGGTGAAGTGGATCAGGAATGCAGTCGAGGAGCAAAAGGCGGAAAGGAAACGCCGAAAAGGTAGGGACCCGTCCGAGTATCAGGGCAGAGGCGGTCGGGGCGCCGACGACGGCATCACCTCTGCAGGTCAGGATGCTGAGGCGGGGGCGCTGCCGGTCCACGAGGAGAACGCGTACGTGGTCGGATTTTTCGAGTCGAGCTCGAATCAGGACGATGATGATCAGGACGACGCGGATGAGGCACAGTAGCAGTCGGCACAGGCCAGGATTTGGTTCAATGTCAGTGACGAGCATTGGATTGATGAGCAAAGACAAGCGAAGACTATCGGCGAGCTTGGCGGTTGACTTGGCTGCGGAACTTGTTGGACTTTGCGCCCTTGGGGACAGGCGAGGGTGCGGAGCTGGACTTGGATCGCTGGAGGGTGGAGCCAGCTTTGCTCGAGGCGCGGAGAGAGTCGTAGGCCTGCTGGGCCTTTTTGGCCTTTTTGCCGTTGCGGCCGTCGAGACCTGCGCCTCGGAGGAGGTCGCCAAACTCTTCTTCCATGCCGCCGCCGATGCGCCTTCTGCCGTCGCGGCCCGAGCTGAGACCTGCGCCTCCGAGGGCGACGTCTGCTTCGTCGCGCCTGCGCTTGCGTGCGTCCTTCTTGGACATGACGAGACGCGTAAAGTTTTCCTCCTCGAACTCGTCCATTCTGGCGAGGGCTTTGGCGCGTGCGGAAGTGTTGGAGGCGAGGCGACCGCGGCCGCCGACGCCGACACCGCCGGAGGAGGCCTCGTACGGGTTCGCGGACATGCTGGCGGTGAGGTCGGACAGAAGCGCCGAGTTGCGTGTGATGGACGAAGGCTTGTCGGCGAAGCGCGGATCCTTCTTGTTGGAGCGCGCGTCGGGATCGTACGACATGGGCACCAGCTTGGGAGGTCGATACACGGCGGCCTTGCCACCCTGATCATCCGAGTCGGATTCAGAGTCTGATTCGCGCTTGGATCTGGATCGGTGATCGTTGGACTTGGAGGATTTGGACAGGGCACGAGCCTTGTCTTGCATAAAGGCGGAGGGGTTGGGACGGAAAGCGAGATCGTCGCCGCTGGCATCGTCGTCGTCGTCGTCGCCCGCACGGCCCTTGGATCTGGATTTGGCGTTGGCATCGGAAGCGGGCGCGGCACGACCGAGCATGACCCCCTTGTCGGCGTCGGCGGCTGCGCGGAGTAGCTTGTCCATTTGATACTTGAGACGGTTCTCGAGCGGGCGAAGCTTCTCGAGCATGAGACGCAGCTTGACCATGTTCTGGACGAGATCTGTGGATGCACTCGCGCCTGGTTGCGATGCGCTCGAGGCCTTGGCGAGGGAGCGACCCGAGATCTTTGCGATGGAGAGGGCGACGATGTGGTGAAGGTAGTCTAGCATCGCTTCGTTCTTGACGGTGAGGAGTGAGATGCCGTCGGGATACGCGAATGGATTCTCGGTGGGATCGCCGGATGCCGTTTGGGAGACATCCTTCTCGAAGGCGCGGACGGAGTCGCCGAGTGTGGAGACGGATTTGTGGATGGTGGTGAGCAGCTTGGTGAGGTCTTTGGGGGCGACGTGCGCCGGAGCTGTGGAGGATGATGCCATGGTTGCCGTACTAGAGTCAAGCCGCGAGACCAAGGATGAGCGCGCGGAAAGGTATGGAGAAAGGATGGTGATGGCCGGCGGTGTGAGTGCAACTCCTCCGCTCAGTTCGCTCTTCTCAAAAAATTCGTCTGCGAAGCGACCCTTGGAAGGTGGCCTCGTCACCCGGGATCCGAGGTTTGAATTAAATCAAGGCTTGTTACGTCGTCTTCGGTCTGTAGAGCGAAATCGAGAAAATTCCATATCTCGGCCGCAAAAAAGAGCGCAGGTGTTTTGGCACGGTGGGGAAATCGGTGGATTCGGAAAAGCAGTGATTTGAAGCCCCGCCGGCTCGGTCTCACCGGCCGTCCCGCTCGCAGATTCGAGGTGTGGCAGCGACAACGGCTGACCAGCCAGCCAGCGTGGGTTTTGTGACTTTTTGAACTTGCATGTTGCCGACTGGCATTCATTAGCACAGTAGTGAGAAACAAAAGGGCCGACTCAGGAACGATGCCACAAGCTTCGAGACTCGAGCGGACGGGCGAGAGAGCGGGAGGGCTGTGGCAGGTTGACCGGCGCTAAGTAGTATTGAGAAACCTTGTGGGCGGTTTGGCCCTTCTTTGCGCTTCCCCTCCGCAGCTCGGCTAATTTAACCACCGTAGCCCTGCCTTTCCCCACACTCTCTGGCCTCGCCCCTCCCACCTCGCACCATTCCACCCAAGCCGCACATCCGCCATGTGCTGGTGTGCTACAGCATGTGCTCGAGTTCGTGCGCCAGGCTCATGCACCCAGGGTCTCTGGCAAAGGCAGTCGATGCACAACATGTGGGGCGAGCAAGACGCTTCGGCTCCTCGTGCCTCTTCCCCACACTTTTCCCCTTCGTTCATCTTGTCATGCGTCTCGTCTGGATTCGGCCAGCACTTCCGACTACGACTCATGCATCCCGCCTCGCCCTGCGCACTCCATCGGTCAGCTCGGCGGCCATTCGATCGCGCTCGGCCGTGAACCCTGCACGCGCATAAGCCAAGCCTCTCTCAAATCCCTTGCTTACCTGCGTACAGCCACTACCGCGAACCATCTGAGCTTCACCCGCTTCTTGTTGCAACAGCTTCCGTCCTACCACCACCTCACCACCATCCTACCACCATCCCGTCATCATTGACTCGTCGCGGCATCACATCACCAACAGCCGACTCGACCATGAAGGCTGAATCTTCTACCGCCATCGCCGCCATCACCATGTCCTCATTAAGCGCAAAAGACTCGCGTCGCCGTCAGTACCGCTCCTGCGATCGATGCAGAACTGGCAAGCGCGCCTGCAATGCCGTATATGACTCGGTCGCAGAGGCCATCAATTCCAAAGTCGCCTGCTCCAACTGCCGCAAAAAGGGAAAGACCTGCTCCTTTCAATACGTCCTCTCCATCCTCGGCGGCGTACCGAGCACAGCAACCCACCAAGAGCTTCCTTCCCTGAAACAAAGCGACCCTTCCGATGACGCAGACACGCTCCCGCACGTCGCAGCCACCCTCACAACGCTTGCCCAGCCTAGTGCCAGTCCCTTCGGCCTCGACGTGCAGCAGCAGACGGCGCCCTCCATTGGCTCCATACATGCCGTCTCTCCGCAGTCAACACTGACACTCTCGCAACGCCACCAGTCACACCCCATGCCCCACGGCCTGCCGCTCACACAAGCAATGGCATTCGCAGCCGCAGCCTACAGAGCCTCGGCTACGATCTCGCCCACCTCTTCCGCCCACCGAATGACCACCGCCATCGACCGCATCTTCCTCAATGACGGTCTCATCCGCGTCTACGAAGGCGCCGCAGAGCAGGCTCTCAGATGCTGGATCACCTCGGCCAATACTCCGTACATGCTCCTCGACCGCACCAGCTCGTCACCACTCCCCAGCGCCCTCTCGTCGAGCGCCGGTCAGCAGCTGGTCTATTGGCGCATCTGCGAGCTCGACCGTGGCGCACGTGGCCTCCTCGGCCACTCCTCCGCAGCACTCAGCAGGGAGAAGGACATCATGGACGCCTTCCATTCCGTCGTGCTCGCATTTGCCGCACAGTGGAGCCCGCATTGGATCAGCGGCCTCGCCGGAAAGGCTAACCTGCACGCCGCGGGCCCACAGCTCAGCAAGGCGTCCGAAAACAAGGTCAGACTTGCGCTCTGGGAATGCGCCAGGGACAAGCTGCAGAAGGTGGCCAACCTCGACTCCTTCCGCGTCATCTTTGCGCTCATCATCTTCGCCTGGACCGAGAAGCCGCGTGAGGTCTTGGACAGAGCCGCCAACGATCCCGACATCGATCTCAACAGCGACAATTGCGCCCTCGACACCAGCTCCTGGCAATCACCCGCAGAGGGCAGCACCTTCCTCCTCGTCGCAGCCATGCGCAAGCTCCTCAGCATCAAGTTCAAGATCGAAGGCAAGAAGCGTCGCGGCCTCAGCCCTTGGAACGCCCCAGGATCCAAGACCAAGCCCTCTGCTTCTGCATCTTCCAGCGCAGACCAGGCGACATCACTCAACCATGTCGGTGCATCCTCCGGGCCGAACGCCCATAATGGCACCGACTTTGAGCCTTCCGAAAAGCAGAAGATGGCACGGCAGATCCAGAGCGACCTCGAAAGCCGCAGACAGTCCACCGAAGACAACACGCCGCACACCGCAGGCACTGCCAAAGCCAGCCCGAACGAGGTCGCTCGCATGGAGGGCACCTATCACATGCTCTACTGGCTATGTGTCGTCATCGACACCGAGACGAGCGTCCTGCGCAAGCATCCGCCCGTCGTTTGCGACGAAGACTCCGAGGTCATGTCCTCGGTACCCGGTGCCGCCTTCTCTCCCGATGCTTTCGACACAGCCTCTTGCGAGCTTCCGACTCCTGCAGCCGGTCGAAAGGGGATCTGGGATGACTACATCATCGACATCAGCAAGCGCAAAGCAGCCACAGAGTTCGCCTCCTCGTGGCCCTGCGATGAGAAAAAGGCGGCAGCGACGCTCGCCTTCTCGACTCCCGTCAAAGTCGTCATGTTCCGCCAGATCAGCCGTCTTCAGATGTCGTTCTGGCGACGTGCGTCCACCCAGGCCGTCGAGCAGCACATCCGCAGCGGTCTCTCCATCATCTACCACTGGAACCAGATCTACGGTCGACTCATTGACAGCTGCCGCGAATCGCACGCCTCGCTGCCGGCGTCGATCCAGTCCTGGTACACTTTGCTCGCATTCCCGTGGTACCTTGCCGTGCTTCTCTTTGTCGAGATGGTGCAGACCGTCGATATGGCCGGCTCTAGCGATAAACACGCGCGCTTTGAGCGCGCCAGATCCGGCATCTTCCCGCGGCTGCGCGACCGCGCGTGCTCTGACCTCGCCTTGCTGATCGGCGCGATCCAGTCGACGGCGTTCAACCATCAGGAGCCGACGTTCCAGTACGTGCGAGACTCGGGCGGTAATTTGCTGCTCACCGAGCCGTGGTCCGAGATCCTGGTGCACAGCATCACCACCGTGGTCAAGACCGAAGTCAAGCTGCACGAAGGCTACTGCTCGCTCTTCAAGTGGAAGGAGCTCGAGGAGAGCCATGCACGCATCGAAAAGTGCCTCTGGGCTCTGGAGCAGCTGTCGGACCGATCGCCGTCGGCGCACATGGCGCACGAGCAGCTCGAGAAGCTGACGAATGCCAGGAGACAGGGCAACCTCGCTTTCCCGCAGATCCCCATGGCCAGTCCGCCGTTGGCGCGAGAGATGCGCCCGGTGTGGCCCACGGAAGGCCCAAGCCCAGGCAGCGATGCGGACAGCAACCGCGCATCGGGCTTCGGCGGCTCGGTCGAGGGGAGCGAAGTGTCGCCGATGGGGTTTGATAGCGTGCAGGCAGAAGGCAGCTCGCTCGAGTCGGCTCTGCACTCGTACTTTACGGCGAATCTCGGGCTGGCACACCAGCCATCGGTGGAGCAGCACTGTGTGGAGCAGCAAGAAGCTCCAATTGGCGTCGCTCCGTCCCAAACCGACTATCTGCAGCTGCTGCAGATGATCGGGCAGAACGGAGCGGCTAACGGATCAGCGGGCATTGCTGCTGCGGACTCGCTTGTCGAATCGCTGACAACATCGGCCGGAGGCGAGCTATCCATCGATCCGCTCGCGATTCTCGAGACGCTGGCGCAGTTGACCAACCAGCCTGTGCGCGAACTGCGTCCTCTGGGCTCGGATGCTTCGTCCAGTTCGGTCGAAACCGTGTTCTCGCTCGACGCGACCGAGTGGGATCTCGGATTCGGTCCGGCAGCCTCAGCGGGGTTGAGTGCGGGCGATGCCTTCGTCAGGCCGGGCATGCACGCCGCTCCGTCCTATGCGACGCAGTCGACCAGCGTGACGAGTTGCAGCGATAGCGAGGAGGAAGGAAGCCTGTCCGGCCCGGCCAAGAAGAAGTGCAAGACCGCCTCACCCAGCTCGGTCCCTTTGCAAGCTCAGCTTCGCACGCAGGGCGTGCAGTCGAGCCCGTCGATAGGCGTGAACCACTCGCTCGGCCAGAAGTTCATGTCGATGCCACTGCAAGCGGCTGCCCCACGCGAGCACGACGACCTGTACGGCGATGAAGACGACGACGAGCTGATCAGCTACAGAAACGGACTGAAGCGCAAACGCGAGCACGTCGATGGCGATCGCAACAGCTCCAGCAAAGGCGAACTCATGAACGAAGCACCGACAGTCGCTGCCTCTTAGCGCAATGTTACGATCGCATGCCATGTAAAACTAGAAATTTGTGCTGAGAAACGGGATTGATTGTCCATTGCTGTGGATGCGGTGTTGTGTGCGAGATCGTGAGAGATGCAAAAGAGTGTGGGTGGAGGGACCGACGGCGTCGTGCCGGGTCCACTGCCGTGGCCGGGACAGATGGATGCAGGGAGGTCAGTTCTGGCCGACGGCGATCTGGCTCGACGGCACAGGGCTCGCATGCTGGTATGGCTGGACGGGCGAGCCGGGCTGGGTGCTGGTGGGTGCGGCGCATCCGTCCGGGTAGAGGCGGTTGCGCGGCCAGAGCGCACCGTAGCCGCCCTCGTCGGCCGTGCCGCCCCAGACGGTGTAGTTGGCATTGTAGTAAGCCGCCTTGTGGCGCTCAATGTAGTCGGCCGTGGGAAAGTCCTTGGGGTCACACCCGACGTTTTCCGCGTCCGGGTCCTGATACACGCGCACCCAGTCCACCTGCATCACGGCGGGGAAGCGCAGCCGGCGCCAGTCGGGCGTGCCAAAGTTCTCGCTGATGCCGAGGTTGAAGATGATGTACATCGGCTCCTCGGGAATCGGTCGGTCGCTGATCTGCGACACCGGGTCCGCCTCGAGCGCCGCCGCATGCACCTTCCAGGCCCGCTTGCTGTCCGAGATCCAGTCGATGTACCCAGTCGGTCCAGGCTCGTACTCGAAGCCATACGTCGAAAAGGTCTTGTCTCCACCCAGCTGCACTGCACGCTGCGACGCGAGCGAGATGCCACTAAGTGCCTGTTGGTCGTTCTGGCCATTGTACAGGTTGAGGTGCGACGTCGGCTGAAAGAACTCGTATGCTAGGCCTGTCGAGTTGGTCACGTTGTAAAACATGTTGAAAGGGGCCGTCTGCATCGACTGGGAGACAGTGAGGCCGAGCGTGCCGTCGACCTGGGCCTCGAAGACGTCGATCTCGGGGGCACTGCGTCCGCGCAGGCTTCCGTCCTTGAGGATGGGACCGGGATGGTCCTCGCCGGCGCAGGTGCATGCCGAGAGTCGCTGGCCTGGGAGGAAGGACAGCGCCTTGGACTCGGCTTTGCGATTCCACATGACGTCTCCACCGATGGCGGCGGCTGCGGGCTGGCCGTTGGCGTCGGTCTGGTTCATCAAAGTGCCGACGTCGCATGCGCTGTACGAGTAGGGCCAAGTTCCGTCGGTGGTGGCTCCGTATCCGGCGCGTCCGAGGTTGCCCATGGTCCAGAAGGCGGGCC
This sequence comes from Moesziomyces antarcticus, assembly GCF_000747765.1. Taxonomy (NCBI): domain Eukaryota; kingdom Fungi; phylum Basidiomycota; class Ustilaginomycetes; order Ustilaginales; family Ustilaginaceae; genus Moesziomyces; species Moesziomyces antarcticus. Next base: position 36,648 of record NW_014639001.1, read on the forward strand.
AGAGACCCGGGACGTGGGGGGAGCCGGGCAGCTGGACGCTGGCCACGAGATAGCCGCCGGTGAAGCAAAATTTGTTCCACGAGCTGAGGAATCCTCCGCGGAAGTTGAGATTGTTGGTCTCGACCTCGGCGAGCGTGATTTGCAGCGATCCGTTTGCGGTGGTGACGGCCTCGGGCGAATACCACTCGTAGTTGTTTGTCGCCCAGTAGTGCAGGTCGGAGGCCTCCCAAAAGGGATCGTCGCCCGGGTAGAAGGAGCGTCCGTCGGTGTTGAACTCGTCGGAGAAGACGAGCTTCATGTTCTTTGTGCCGTCGGGGCTGAGTGTGGTATAGGCGTCCTCGGGCGTGTCTGGGTCGATCAGAGAGGATCGCAGACCGGGTATGCTGGCGATTTGGCCCGAGGCGTTGACTCCGCCGAGGTTGAAGCCACCTTTTGTGCTCTCGTGATGCCTGTTGAGGTAGGCGATGACGGGGTATCCACCGAAGAGGGCGACTAGTGCGAGGGCGAGGACGACGAGCACGCCAACGTTGAGCAGGCCTCTGGTACCGAGGGCGCCTCCGAAGCATCCGTCGGGAGCATCGTGCGAAGAGTTCGGGTCGTGCAAGGCGTCGTCCGGCTCTTCCTTTCCATCCATGGTGTCCCACGAGTATGGGTTGGTGAAGAAGTTGTTCGCCTCCGAAGTTGCTGTGGTGGAGCCGTTCATGCTGGTTGCCGAGCCGACTAGCGACGCGGGGATGCCAAAGATGTCGCGTATGCCACGTGGATTGACCTTTTGATCGTCGGGGATGTGAGAAAGTGGTCTTGTCATACCCTGGATCAAGCGGAGCAAACGAAAAAAAAAGTCAGAGGATGCTACAAAGTGATGAACATGTACCTCGACGATGTGGGAGGCAGGTCGGGCGGGACGTACCAAGTTGACGTAGCGTGATGGTGCAGTGTGGTCTGGAGAGCTGGAATCGACGGTGAAAGATAGCGTGCTGAGGTTGTATGTGTCGATGCTGTTGTACCTGGCCGAGGAGTCCATGATGGGGTGTATGTCGTCTGAACCAGCTTGGGTCAGGTCGAGCTCTTTGCCATCGTCGCTGGTTGAATGTGAGCTGGATGACAGGGGGCGTGCCATGCTGCTGATGCGTGGCTTTATGGAAGGCGCAAGACTAGGTTGAGGCAAATCGTGCGAATCTGAGTGCGCAGTTGTATCGAGGGAAGCTTGCTGCGAGTGCGAGCGGGACAGCGGAAGGTCAACCGAGTTTGTCGGAGAGCGTTGCGCCGCAGCCGTCGAGGCTTCTGGGGCTGAAGCGCAGGCGGAGGCGGAGGCGGAGGCATCGGAGGGCATGATGGCGATGTGCTCGTCACGGTTGAGCGGCTGCTGGCTCAGATCACGGTGCCTTTCTGGAAGGTGGTTGCAAGTGCAAGGCGCGAGCTTGGAGTTGCGGCTGAGCTGTCTAGGTGTCGAAGCTCAGCATCTGCAGAACGCGGTGATGCCGAGCTTGCCGTGTCGAGAAAGAGAGAATGAGGAGATGCCCTGGCTCGATGAAATGAAACGAAGCGCAAAGCAACAAAGTTTGGGTTGCGGTGACCGCGAAAAGATCGGAATAAGGTTTCGAGGCAGCCACGGATGGCGAGCTTAAATGAGTGCGCGAAGCAGGCCGACAGGAAAGCAAGAGGAATGGATGGATGTGTGATGCCAAGGAAGGGAAGCGGACGAGCAGAGCGAAGCGGCCAAGTCACAATCACGATCCATCGATGCTCAAAGATACGCACTGGCTTCACACGGCGAGATCGTGCTTCGGGCGCTGTGCCGAAAAGGAGGGTCCGACAGCAGCATGGCGAGCATCGGCGTCCACCGAAGGCGGCCAGTGCGGATGCAACCCGACGAGTCGACTGCAGTGCAGCGCTTTCGGGGGTCCAGGCAACGCAGCGCGAGCCCTGCTCCCGAGCGGACAACGGCGGCAGCAGCAGACGTCAGAAGTGCATGCATGGCAAAGTGCGTGGAAGTGCAAGTTGCCGTGGTTGGCAGTGGTGCATGGCCTCGTTTGAACCGCCGCTCCGCCGGTGCAGTGGTAGCGAGGCCCGTCTTCTGACCGCACAAACCGAAAGGTTTCACCTGATTTGCAGTCGCGAGGCGCTGGCTGTCAAAAA
>NW_014639001.1:38826-253096 GCF_000747765.1 Moesziomyces antarcticus
AGTAAAGTTGCTCTGGCCTCTTGAATCTTGCATCCGCCAGATGAAGGCCAAGGAGAGTCGGTGAAAGGGGAGAGTGTCGGAACGAGCAGCTCGGGTGTTGCGCATCGCGATGACTTGCAGACGTTTGCATCTAGCATGGCGCATGAACATGCCCAAAACGGAAATCCTGCACAGCTGCGATGCACGCCCATGAGTTAGCGCTCAACTGAAAAATCCCCGGCTTGCACAGCTGCACGGCATCCGCCGCTGGAGCCTCTCGCGAACTGTTTTTCTTTCTGTCAGCCTTCACGCCGTCGACTACGCCAAGCGCTTCGCTCGCTTTCTCACTTTACGCTCCAGGCATACGGGCCGTCCATTGAATCCACGATCTCATCTGCGCTGCTGATGGAATGCCGGCATGAAGTGTGGGCTTACAAGGACGAGAAAGGGTTTCATGCGGAACTGCCTCGGAGTGTTGCAACGGCCTCGCCACAGTCAGCAGCCGAAGTGGGCCCAAAAGTTCAAAAATTGGGGTCCAGCTCAAATTCGCTCGGCTCGCCCGTTGCGTCCTCGAGGAGCAGCTCGCAGGCGGTCGACGAAAGAGAGTGGACCAAACCTGCGCTACAGTAGCTCGGGCGCCTTGTCGCCGACACCACAATGCACCTCGCGATCCTGGCTACCGTAGCCTGCTTTGCTCTTCCTCAGCCCGAGCCGGCCCACTCATCCATTGCCCGGATCTGAGCTCATTTGGTGAAGCAGCAGGTGGGGGCGCTCACGCTCACAGCACGTGGCGAAGATTCACCGGTCCATACGCGTGGAAGGTCGCCGCGCCTGTGTCGAGCAGGTGGGATCGGCTGAGCATCTCGGTTTGGAGCCCAGATCGGGAAAGGTCACGTGCACAGCCCTGGACTGGCTTTTGGCGCCGGTGGGAGGGTTCGCAACTTTTTTTGAGAATTTTGGCGCGAGGTGGGCGGGGGGAGGTGAGGTGCCTGGGCGAGTCGAGCTGCACAGCTGCAGGCGCTGGTGGAGCGCAACGGCTGGGAACCAGTTGCTGCGGCTGCCTTGAAGCGTCGTGGTGATCATCTGCAGCAGCATACCCACCAATCCACATCCACCCAGCACGCTCGCTCCACAGGTGCACAACACGAAGAAGACGAAGACGACGAAGCGGCCCACAAGAGCGCTTGTCTCCGCACAAGGTAAGCGCCTCCACGCCGACCTGTCACCAGGTTGGCCCAGCCTGACCGCACCCAGACCTCGTCCACCTCGGCCGCGAGGCTGGCGCTGCCTTCACCAGCAATGCCAAGACGATTTGAAGCATATCTTCTGACATGACTTTGACTCCTCTCTTTGGCAGCCTCTTCATTAGTTTGGGTCGACGCGCACACCTGCACATCATTGCCCGGAAGCTGCATTCTGCGGGGCGTGGTCCCTCGGCCACGACCACGTCACCGTCCGCCGCATCTCCTTCAGCTACAGCTCTTTCAACGCTGGATGCAACAGCGCTCCTGCAATCGGGCGACGTTCACACCCCTCTGATCTCATCCGCAGCCCAGGATGGCACTCTCGACACCGAGGCCGTCCCAGCCGTGAGGCCGCCATTGGTCTCCACGGACACGATCTCCAATGACCTGGCAGCCAGTCTCTCCGCCTTTGCCAACCCAGCGACTCCAATCGCCGCCGACGTCCTACTTCCCTCAGTTCCACCTCCGAATCCTGATACGACTACCGGCTCAATGCTCGATGCACAGGCCATCCAAGCCCAGGTTGAAGCCCTGATTCAGTCAACTTCGAGCGCGGTCGCCGACAAAGCTGTTGCAAGCCAGCCTCCTTCGATACCCTCTCTTCCTCCCGCATCAATCTTGCCAGCACCTCTGTCTCAGCCTCTGCCGCCTGTCCATGGCGTCCTGGAAACTGCTCCGCAAACATACACGCGTCCAAGCTTGCAGCAATCAACCACCGCCTCTGCCGCCGACACGCCCGACGCAGCCGCTCTCCGTGCAACTTCAGCGTCGCGACCCAACACTGCAACAGGCGCTGGCTTCGAGAATACCTTCGCACAGTATCAGTTTCCGCAGAGCGCAGATCGAGCCCTCAACATGAGTGGGCGAAACGCTGAGGCGGAAGGCGCCCACTTGGACGGCACACAATCGCCTCCGACAGGTGCAAACAATGGCGAACAAAGGGTGAATACGGCCGTGTCCAAGATGACGCGAGAGGAGGATGAGCAGGCAGCCGACGCGCTGATCGCCGACATCGATGCTCCCGCTGCTGCTGCCGGAACCTCGCAACGCGTCAAAGCAGAAGCATTCTCAGGAGCCGATCTAGCTGCTGCCGCCAAAGCTATAGGATTGGAAGCGGATGCAGATCTTCTCGGAGGCATGGACCAGGACCAGCGCGCATTGGCTGCAGCCATCAGGCGTCTAGGCGACGAACACGGCGAGGCTGCACAGAAGGCGATACAGCAGGCCGCTGCTGCCGCCGCGGCTGCGGCAGCAGCTCGAGCCTCGCAAGAGCTGGCAAGAGCAGCTGCGAGAGAGCAACGCAGCGACGAAAAGATGTCGCATCGAGCTCCGGATCTTGCCAGATCATCGACGCCAGCGTCAGCAGCCTCGTCATCATCGCGAGCACGTTCGGGCCCATCGAAGCGGTTCCCATGCCCGAAATGCGACAAGGCGTTTGCACGAGCCTACAACCTCAACACGCATCTTTCGACGCACGACCCGGACCCGAATCGGTCCAAGCCGTTCGCTTGCCCCTACCCGAGCTGCAAATCGGAAGGCGGGCGCTCCTTCAGTCGCAAGCACGACCTTCAGCGTCACGTCGCCAGCATCCACGAGAACGAGGCGGAGCCAGGCATTCACGGCGATCCGGAGGAGGTGGTTGGCGGAGACACGGGCGGGCTGGTCTCGTTGGGTCTGGGCACGCCTGGTAAGAAGTTCCGCTGCAACAACTGCGGGCGCTCCTTTGTTCGAAGGGACGCGCGCAATCGTCACCAATGCGATGGGAGCGGCAGTCCGTCGGATCGCCTGTCCGAATCGCCATCCAGCTCCACGTTTGCATCCTCGGCGTCGCCGCGGCCGAGCGCGTCGCAAAGCATGGTCGGTGGTAGCGCCGTCACGCTGCCACCGATTCGACCCATGGTCTCTGCCTTGCATGCGGCGGCGGCAGCCGGCACGCCCCTCGCGCGATCGAGCCCATCACCCGCTGCTGGTCGACCTGCGAATAGCCTGTCCAAGGAGGTGCAGGCGGTCGCCAAACAGTTGCAGGCTCGAGTCGAGGCGCAGTCGCCCGGTCCCCAGGGCCATGCAAGCTCGCAACGCAACGCGCCGCCGCTTGCGTCGGGCGAGCGCCGCAACTTTCCGCTGTCGGCCATCTCTCTATACGCATCGACGGGCACGCCGCACTCGAGCTCCAGCTCCTCCAGCAGCAGCGGCAAAGTCCAGATCGCCAAATGATCGCGCAGCTTCTTTTCGCCCTTGACCTTTCTCTCTCTCTACTGTATTTGTCGCACTTCTTGTACTTTTATCCGCCGTCACCAGCTCACGCTTTCGGATTTCGCAATACCTTCTGATCGCATGTACGCAGCCAGAGAGAATGTGTGCAGACAAGGAGCAGTGAGTCGCATCAAACCTTAAAAATTGATTTCTATTCGGAAGGTGCGAGTGGCGTGACTGTGACCGTGCAGTCGGTGGTGCCGAAATGCGGGAGAGGTTGAGGGTTGTGTGGGAGGCGCGTGTGCATGATGCGTGTTGCAGTGGCCGAGCTGTGTGATTTGGTCGAAGGCTCGGGTGAAGGCCGCCATAAGTCGTACGGTTCGCGCAGATCTTCCGGGAGCGCGTGTTCGGCGTGCCGTGCGGCGGATGAGGGTCGTGAGTGTTGGAAAATCGATACAGGGCGGGCAGAGGAATCGATTCACGGAATTGATTGGACCTCTTCCCCACCTTTTGTCCACTCTGCACCCTCCTGCTTCGCCCACCCAGGCTCCCTTCTTTCTTCTCGACTCCCAATGCCAGCTTTCTACCAAACCGCCGTCGCTCGACTCTCCCAGACAGCTAGAATCATGGTAGGTGCAATTCGCCCCCCTCCCCCTACTGGTGCTCACCACCGGACCGCCCCTGTTGGCTGCAACCGCTTCTAACCCGCTCCTGCTTCCCTTCTGCCCTGTGCGCGGCTACGACGACAATGGCGACAGTCGCAGATCAACGACGTCTTCATCGTCTCCGCCGCCCGAACGCCCATCGGCTCGTTCAACGGTGTACTAAAGAAGGCTACCGCGCCTGAGCTCGGCGTGGTGGCCGTCAAGGCTGCCATCGAGCGTGCCGGCCTCAAGCCCGAGCAGATCGAGGAGGTCTACATGGGCAACGTCCTCCAGGGCAACGTCGGCCAGGCTCCTGCTCGCCAGGTCGCGCTCAAGGCCGGATGCCCCGACTCCACCGAGGCCACCACCATCAACAAGGTGTGTGCCTCCGGCATGAAGGCTATCTCGCTCGCCGCCCAGAACATCGCCCTCGGCCAGCGCGGCGTCATGGTCGCCGGTGGCATGGAGTCCATGTCCAACGCTCCGTAAGTATTGCCATTCGCGTTGTCGTCGTCGTCACCGCCACCGCCACTCTCCGCACGAAGCGTCTTTCCGTCGACAGCAGCGGATACGGCCTTGTCTGGCTCAGCTGCCGGGTCGGGCTTCGTGCTCAGCTGCCGGTCCGAGCCAGTCCCAGCAGGGCGGAGGTGGGCTTCCCCTCCTCCTCCTCGTCCTCCTCGGGGAAAGGGCGCTTGGACCGGTACGTCCGCGCGGCCGCTCGCCCAGCCTCAGCCTTCTCCCACCCGGCAAGGCGAGAAGAGTCCGAAATTCCGCGCGAATTTCCCGCTTCGGTCTAACACCATGCGGGTGAATCGCCGTTTCGCGCCACGCAACCGGACTTTTCTTCGGTCTCGCCCACTTGGCCCGCCCGGGCCGGCTCAGCAGCCTCTGTCCCACTTGGCCCGCTACTCGCACTGCAGTCTCCTTGAAACCCCGAAGGGCTGCTGGGTGGGAGCCGAAGCAGCTATAGCAAGGGTCCATTGCAAGTTCCGATCGCTTGCCGGCAATTGAGAGCGTGCACAGCTTTGTTGGGGAGATTCGGCGCCTCGACTGACCGCCGTCTGATATTGCATTGCACTGGCGTCTACAGTTACTACCTGCCCCGAGGCAACAGCTACGGCCACGTCCAGGCGCTCGACTCGATTGTCAAGGACGGCCTGCACGATGTGTACAACCAGGTTGCCATGGGCAACTGCGCCGAGAACACCGCCAAGAAGCTCTCGATCACGCGCGAGCAGCAGGATGAGTTCGCCATCGAGTCGTACCGCCGCTCGGCCGAGGCGTGGAAGGCCAACGCCTTCGCCAACGAGATCGCCCCCGTGACCATCTCGGACAGGAAGGGTGATGTGGTCGTCAGCGAGGACGAAGAGTACAAGAACGTCAAGCTCGACAAGATCCCCACGCTGCGCCCCGTCTTCGACAAGAACGGCACCATCACGGCTGCCAACGCGTCGACGCTCAACGACGGCGCCTCGGCGGTGGTGCTCGCCTCGGAGGCCGAGGTTCAGAAGCTTGGTGTCAAGCCTCTGGCCAAGATTGTTGCGTTCGCCGATGCTGCCTGTGCGCCCATCGATTTCCCGATTGCGCCCGCCTACGCCATCCCCAAGGCGCTCGAGCGTGCCGGTCTGACCAAGGACGACATTTCGCTGTTCGAGATCAACGAGGCCTTCTCGGCCGTTGCGCTGGCCAACAACCAGATGCTCGGCCTCGACGCTTCCAAGGTCAACGTGCTCGGCGGCGGTGTTTCGCTCGGCCACCCCATCGGCTCATCCGGTGCGCGCATCGTCGTTACGCTCGCGCACGCCCTCAAGCCCGGCCAGTACGGCTGCGCCGGCGTCTGCAACGGCGGCGGTGGTGCTTCCGCCATCATCATCAAGCGCGAGAACTAGATGCAAATCTCATACACGCTTCGCACCCCGTTTCCTCAGCTGAGTCGGCACCAAAAATAAAAGTGTTGAAAGCATGACACGATCCGTAAGACAGTTCTCGTTGCGGACGAAGGTATGGTGCAGAGATGCGGGTATAGATTCGGTTCCAGTCCGAGTCGGAAACAGCTCGAGAGGTCGGCACGATCCATGGCAGCGGCACGCATCAGGTCCAAGCGGCGGCCTGGTGTCGCAAGTTGAGCAAGAAGGCATTGACCTTGCGGACGTCCTGTTGATAGCGCGCACAGAGAGGCCATGGAGAACGATCGACAAGTCAGCAATCCCGTTCTTCCTCCGCTGCAACCCAGCGTAAGAACCCAAAACAAACTTACAGTGACTTCCTTCTTCCAGTCGTTCATCTCCCTCGTGCGTTCGCCCGCCTCGGCGGTGGACTTGGCAAGCTCGCTCCTGCACGCAAACACCTCTTTGCGCAGCTGGCGTTTCTGCTTGCGAGCGCGCACGAGCTGCGAGATGAGCGTGGTGCGCGAGTCTGTCTTTTCGCTGAGGTTGAGGAAGTTGGAGCGCACCGACTTGCGCAAAGCCTTGAGCGCCAGGAAGGGCGCCTTGGCAGGTTGCTCCTCGATGGCATTGCGCAGCTCCTCGTCGACGACGGACCAGATGATGTCGACGTCGTTGAGGTATTTGCCCGACTTGCGCTTCTTGGCCGACGGCGCACCAGCTTCGTCCCCCTCGTCGGCGTCGGTGGCCGAATAGACGAGGGTGAGCGCACGCTTGAGCCGCCTCTGCAGGTCGCGTCCGGACCGAGCAGGGCCGCCGACCGCACCGCCACGCTGCCGCTCGATCATGGTGCGATCCATGACCGTCTCGTCCTGCTCTTCAGGCTCGCGGAGCATCGCGCGCGACCTCGGCTTGGCTGAAACGGCCGATTTGGGTGGACGACCTCTTCTTTTTTCGGTCGATGCGCTGGGCCTCTCTGTGCCCGGGCTGCCCTGACGACGGCGCTGGCGCGCGTCCAGACTGCGTTTGGCGGCGCGGGCAGCGGGCGAGTCCACGTGCGCTCGCGTGGACGGGCTGTCGACAATGCTGAGTCGAGAAACGCTTGTGCCGCCAACGCTCGGTCTTGTTCGTCGCACCGAGGTGTCGACGTGCGACGAAGATGCTGCGGGCGAGGGGATGACGGGCAGAGACTCGCCCATATCACCGAGACCAGCGTCCCAGCCTGGTGACGCATCCAAGGCTGCGCTTTCGCCAGGAAGCGAATAGGGGTCCTCGTCACCGAGCTGGCTGTCCACTTCTTCGTCTGCATCGCGTGCGTTGCGTTGGGACGCGCGTGAAGCGCTGGCCACTGACGATTTCTGGATGCGCGAGGGTGCTGGCGTGCTGCTGATGGGTGCGGAGGAATGCGGTCGAGCTACGCGCCTGGGAACGCCAATACTGGTGGACGCATCCGGTCGACTCGAGTAGAGACTCTGGTCCGGCAGCAGCGAGTCGTCAGCGTCGACGACCACGGATACATCCAGAGACGATTCTGCTGCTGCTGCTGCTGCCGCCGCCGCTGCTGCTGCTGCTGCCCTTTCCTTCTGGCGCGGACCCGAGCCTCTGGGCCGCCCTGGTCTGCGTCGGGTCTCTGAATTGTCGGTGGATACGGAGATGTCCTGGTTGCCTGTTGGTGCAGCTGGTGCTCTTGCGGTCGCTGATGTGGATGGCGCCGACTTTTTGACAGGCAGCTTGAACTGGAAATCGCGTTGCATGGCAACTGCTGTGCCTGCGCCTCTCATGCGCTCCTGACGTCGATCCGCAAAGCGATGTGTAGACGGACCTGCTGCTTCGGAAGCACGCGATGTGCTTGGCCTGGACGCGGCATTGCTGCTGCTACGTCGTCCGCCTGAGCCAGTGCGTCGGCCGCTCATGTCTGGATACGCGTGTGTCGTCGGATCGATGTATGCGGATGGTCCGAATCAAGGCGGAGGTTTTACTGCGGTGAGAGTGGAAAATGATGCGGATGAGCGGTCGGGATGCGCCGATGAGGCTGTCGAGGAGAAACAAGGGGCTGTTGTGTTGTCGTTAGCTGAGGGGGAAAAGAGATGGAGGTGGGTGTTGGTGAGTTTGGCTGAGCCGAGCCGAGCGGCCAGAGAGCGCGGCGCGTCGAGACGCGTTTGCAATTTTGGACGACTCGCTCGAGAGTCGGCACACCCGCGAGCTGCCTGCTGATGGGAGCTGCAGGGTTTGTGCCACAAAAGTGGAGTGCCATTCGCGCGACCTCGCGTTTCACATCCGAACAACACGCATCCAACCAATCCTTCGCTTCATCGCGATTCTTTCGTCCTGTCACACTCGGCGCAGTCACCTCATCATAGCACGATCGGAAGCGTGGACGCGATGCCGCCGAAGAGGACCAACACAAGCGCACTTTCAGACGCGTCGAGCTCGACCATCCTCAAGCGTCCGAGAGGACGGCCGCGTAAAGATGCCGACGTATCGCTCAGTTCGACAGTGGGCGAACCCACTCCTGCGAGGAGAAACGCTGCAGCTTCGTCGTCCTCGTCGTCTCGCAGGATACAAGCGCGAGACTCTGGCGACATTTCCCTGGCATCCACCGTTGCAACCTCCACACCAGCTCAACCAAAGAAGCGAGGCAGACCGCCCAAGTCGAGCCTCACAACCCCGGCCATGCGCGCCTTCACTTCCGCAGATACGAGCGCCGCTTCGAGCGCTGGACCCAAGAAGCGCGGCCGCCCACCCAAGCCAAAATCGATCCTGACGGCGCGTGACGATCGCACTCTCACCTCGCCCAACAACAGCGTGTCTTTTTCGGATGATCCGGCGCACCGAGCCCTATTGCGCGGCCTGGCCAACCAGCGCGCAGTCCGCGATGCCGACACCACCGCCGGCACTTCGGTCGCTCCGCCACGCAAGAAGAGAGGCAGACCGTCGAAAGCAGCGGCAGCAGCAACTCCCAACACCTCGATCGACGTGTCCACCGCGGCGACACCGAACGTCCCAGCTCGTAAGAGGGGCAGACCACCGAAGTCTGCTTCGGCAGCAACTGATACGTCCGTCTCGATGTCCGCCAGTGCAACTCTAGAAGCACCACCACGCAAAAGAGGCAGACCTCCCAAATCTGCATCTGCGGCTCCCAACACCTCGGTCTCGACGTCCACGCCTGCCGCCAAGCGCAGAGGTCGACCACCCGGCAGCAGCAATGCGAAGAAGGATGCGAGGATGGCAGCTTCCGACGCGCGGAGACGATCGAGACCTGTGGAAGATTCGGGCGAGTCGGATGTGTCGCTGGTCGACGGCGGCTCCGACGAGGCTTCTGAAGCGGACGACGCCGAGCAGTCGGATGCGGATGTCATGTCGTCCGACGGCGAGGCAGGTGCAGCTGCACCCAGACGACTCAAGTCAAAGAAGCGCAAGGACTGGCCGAGCGAGCGCGAGCGTCTGCGCAAGTGGCGCCGCCTCAGCGTTCAGGAGCGCGAATGCATCACTTCCGAAGGCGGCCTCATCTGGCGCACCGCCATGTAAGTATTTCCTCTGCAACCCGAGCATCGGCTCCGATCGACCGTACTGACGACTTGTTTTCATTTTGCTATACAGTCCGCTGCTCAACTCGATGCCCAAGAACATCCGCTCCATGGTGGCCGACAGTCTGACGCGCGCGCTCAACCGCATCGACGGCAAGCTCGAGACGGGGCTCGTGCCGCCGCTGGCGCGTATTCCGCTGGGGAGTGCCACCAACACGAGTCGGCGCGATCTGCCGAGCAGCATGCTCGCCTGGCGTCTCGAAGAGGAAGGCTCGCTCCTCCGCGCCGAGGCAGGCGACACGCCCGAGGCCAGGTCCATCGACACCATGAGTCTGGGCATGAACGCCGAGATTGTGAGTCTTTCTTCACTTCCATCTGCCTTGTTGAGCGGGGTTACTGACATACGTTTGGGTGCGCGGAACATGTAGTCGGAGCTGGAGCAGATGTTGTTGCCCGAAGCCGAGCAGATCGTCGGCCTATCCAAGACGCTCGAACACCAGACGCAGCAGCTGGAACAGTCGCAGGCCGAAATCGCCAGGCTCAAGCGCGAACGCAAGCTCATCAAGTCGCAGGGAACTTCCGACTACCCTCCCAATCTCGAGGTACGTTCATTCTTCCTCGCTCCTCGCGCCACGAGTGAGACCGTGCCTTTAACATTGCTGACAATTTCTCTCTGTGTTTGTGTCATCTAGGCCCATGATCTGCTTTCTGCCTCGGCGCAGAAACCAGAGTTGGACGCCACGCTTGGGTCCTACTTTCGTCTCGGGCGTCAGTCCTAGTTTCTATATCCGGGTCCCGATTCGAACGTACTGTCCTCTCCCACTCACACGAGAGTGACCATCAATCGACGTTCAAATCGCCCACAACACACAGTGAACGCACGCGCGAGAGAGACTGTGTGTGAAGACAGGTCGAAATGCAAATGACAGGCTGACAAAAAGAAAAAGGGATCGTGGTGCTGCGCACGTGCGCATGTAGACAAGGAAGAGTGAAGAAAACGAATCCGATGGACTGAGATAGACAGGGGGGAGAGACGAGGAAAGTAATTGTTCTGGTGGTGCAAGACAAGTGAAAGCAACTTTTTGCCGGGAATCGTTGACGAATGCGCGAGATCGATCCAAATGGGCAGCCTGCCATCGTGCAGCGGCGCGTGCGCTTGACCGGCGCTGCCGACGATAAGAGAATCAAGGAAGAGCGAGTACGTGGCGATCAACGGTCACCAAACGGATCGGTGCGGCTCTTGGAGCTGCCGGTCTCGCTGCCGTTGCCCGCAGGACCCGGGGGCGGGGTGAGGCCCATGCCGAGGTGGCCAAAGATGAGGTCCTCGTCGAGCTGCGTCGAGCGCGCCAATGCGCGGTGGCTGAAGTTGGGCATGATGTTGTAGCTCTGCTGGTGCCACTTTGTCGAGTTGCCCGACGAAGCGGCAAACGAACGGCCGGCACCCACGCCAGCCATGTTGCCGCCAAACTCGCTCACGGGCGCCGACGACACGGACGCACCCGAAGGCATGGGCGGCGCATCGGCAAACCCAGCGGTCATCGAGGCGACCGATGGAGCACGCGAGTAGTTGGTGCCGCGGATCGAACCGGCCGGCGTCGCGGGTCCCGAGCGCGGCGGGAAGACGGGCGTGCGATTCAAGCTGTTCTCGCTCGGCGCGATCGAGGCGCTGCTCGGGCCGGCGGTGGATGCAACGGGTGCAGCGGCGGGCTTGGGGATCACCTTGAACGATCGTGAGGGCGAAGCGGGGACCGGCACCTCGGCCGACTTATTGGACGAGGACGAGTTGCTTGACGCCGAGGGTGTCTCGACCGAAGGGGCAAGTGCGCTCGACTCGGGCACGGCAGGCGGGTATGGCAGCTTATTGGAGCTCGTGTCCTTGGAGGCGCGCTTAAAGCCCCACTTGCTCGACTTGTCCTTGGTGTCCTTGTTGCTTGCGGCGGCGGCGGCGGCAGCTGTGGTGGCTGCTGCTGCTGCTGCGCCTCCGGCTGCGAGAGGGGCGACCGATGCATCCTTGTTGGCCGTCGCTGGGCTCGAGGCTGGGTAAGGTGGGTGAGAAGCGGCGGCGGAAGCGGAGGGGTTGGCAGGAGGCACGGCCGCCATTGTGTTCTGCTTGGGTGAGGCAGCGGCAGGCATGGGGGTGGGCAGCGCAGGGACGGGCGGAGGCGCCTGGGACGAAGGGCTTGCAGAATTGTCCTTGGAGAATTCCGACGAGGGACGACGGTCCGAGGCGTGGCTGGGCGAGCGGGCGCGAGTGTTTTCGCGCGACTGCTTGCGGGCGGCGATGGCAGCAGCACCGATGCCGCCAGCAGCTGCAGCGGCGCCTGCGGCACCGGCACCGGCACCGGCGCCGGCGTTGGAGGTGGAGGCGGCGTTATTATTGAGCGCCGAGTACTGGGTGGAGGTGCCCGAGGGAGCGCCCGAGAAGGCCGAGGTGGAAGGGTCGGCAAAGACGTTTTTGGTCGAGATGTCGCGCATCATGGGAGTGTTGGCGGTCTCTGGGGCCGTAGCAAGCGAGGTGGTGGAGTCGTTGTTGGGAGCACGGAAGGCGGCCTCGTCTGCTTCGTCGTTGCGAAGGCGGCTCTGCTGCTGGTTCTGCTTCTTCTTCTTGCGCATGAGGCAGAAGGCGATGAGGCCGAGGATGACGAGGGCAGCCACGCCACCTGCAACACCACCAGCGATGGCACCTGTGGACGAGGAGGAGCCGGAGCTGGAGCTGCCGTTGCTGGCGTTGCCGGAGGAACCGCCGCCGTTGGTGTTGGAAGCGCGGGGCGAGGAGGAGGTGGCGGTGCCGAGGGCGGTGGTGGAGGTGGTGAGGGTGGTGCCGCACTGGAAGGCGAGCGGCTGAGTGATGCGTGGGTAGGCGGTGATGGGCTCCTCGTTTGTGTCGAGCAGACGGAAGGTGACGTCCTGAGTGCCGGAAGTGGTGGGACCGGAGCCCTGGAAGAAGGGGGCATACCACTGGTAGGTGTTGGTGTTGGCGTAGGCCGAGTTGAATTGGATCTCGGAGATCATGTTGTCGTCGATGTAGACGCCAAGGTAGACGGCATCGCGCGCTTCGGCGGCGGTGAGGCTGAGGGTGAAGTAGAGGTAGTTGCACGAGATCTGGGTGACGGCGACCTGTGCAGCTTGCGCCAGCTGTGTGAGCGCAAGCAGGGCAGCCATAAGGCTGATGCTCCTGGAGAAGTGCATGTTGGCTGTGGTCGCTACGATCGAGGTGTGATGAGGTGGATGGGGGATGCGATAATATGAACTCGGAGGCAGCAGCCTTGAGTGGATGTTTTGGCCGAGCACCGATGGACGAGATCGGATTGGGTGACGACGAGGAGACCGAGAGGTGGAGAGGGAGAAAGGAAAAGTCGGAGCACTCGCCGTGGTTCACAGTCAGGTGAAGAGGAAGGAGACACCTGGACCGATGGTGACAAACACGGAATGGAGACGAGGATAGCCAGGAGGAGAAAAGGGGACGACGATTCCTCGCACACGGCGGGCAGCGGTAGGCAGTGAGCTTCTGGAGCGGGACGATGATGGGCTGTTTGGCGGGCGGGCGGCTGCTGCTGCTGCTGCTGCTGCTGTTCCGGTTGCTGCAGAGGGTTGAGGACGTGCAGTGCAGCCTGGCGGGATCGAATCTGAGGCGGCGGAAGGTAAGGAAGGGCAGGGGCACTGCGCACTCGATTGGATGGTCAGAGGCAGGCAGGCATTCAGGCAGCGATGCGAGCTGAGTGGGAAATCGGCCAAACAGGCGAGGGGTGCGGCCACGGGAGAGCGAAAACAAGCGAAACGGAGGGCGAGGCAGCAGCAGCGGCGTCAGGCACGGCCCCAAGGGAGGCAATCTCGCCCACAGCCAAGCGCAACGTCTCAAAACAGCTCTCTCAACCCAACCCGCTCAACGTGCTCTGCCGCACGGCCGGCCCGCCAGCCTGCACTCGGATGTCCGAGAGATAAAAAAAAAATTGGGAGCGAGACAGGCGGGCGGGGCGCGAGAGGAGCGGCTGCGAAAATTGCGTCTGAAATAGGAGAGCCCAACAGGGGTGCACGCCAGGGTTCGAATCTGCTGCGAGGATCAGCAGCAGCAGCAGCAGCAGCGCGACCAAAACAAACCCAAAATCCAAGCTCCTAGCACGACACACACACTGCTCCCGGGCCTGGCGAGCCAGCGGTGTAGTTGGGTCGGCCCCGCCGAATCAAACAAAAACACACACACAAAAGAGGCAGAATTTCGAATGAGTTGGACTGACTCCCCACCGCCTTGTTGGCGTCTCGCCTGGCCATCGATCGGCTGCCGACCGACCGCATGGCTGGGCAGACGCACCGATTCTGATCGTGCAGCTGGCCTGAGGGCCAAGCCATTCTGTCGCATCCCAGCCACCTTCTCTTGCGTCGTCGGGCCGACTGCATCATGGTTGCCTCGCCCTCGCCCGTTTTGCTGCTGGTCGCTTGCCATGGCGCGGTGGAAATCGCCGGCGAGCGCGCGCGGCCTTCGCTTTAGCTGCGCGCTTAGCATCGTCGATGCTCGGAACACCGCGTCCGCTCCAACGCACAACTGCAGCGGGGGATCCACGACGCAGGCCGCATCCTCCCTCTTACATCCTACTTGACCAAGCTTTGGTCTGAAGCCCATCGCTTCTTGTCGTAGGCCTGATCGACCTTTGAGCTCCACTCGGGACTGCTCTGTTGCTCTGCCGTGCGGATGCTTGCAGTTGGTGCGCGATCTGCCTGTTTTTGGCCTTGAACTCCAGATCGGTGCGGCTGCTCAGGGTCCCAGTCGTTGCATTTTTCAGAAGACGCTCGAGCAAGAAAAACTCGACCGAAAATCAACACGGAAATTAGAGCGTTGAAAAAGATCGCAACTCGAGGCCGCCAGAGAGTCTTGGCTGACGTGGTTGTGCGCCGCTGATCGCCAACTTAGCTCTGGGCGCTCAGGGTCGACAGCTGCCAAACTTCCTGGTGGATGTGGCTCGCACCGCCAAGCGATGCATGTGATGCAACTGCCAACAGCTTCCGCATAACCATTGCAGCTCTTGGCGACCGCCTTTGACGTGATTGTCACTCAAACCTCCGGGGACCAGCTTCCGGAACGGGGCCTGGGCAAACGCCCGTCCTCGTGGCGCTGTCACAGATGTCGGCATGCGCGCACACGGTGACAGATGTTGGTAGAACTCAAGCGCCCATCTTATCGACGCCCACACACATACTTGACCGGAAGATGATTAGAGAGTTGCTTTGAATACTGTATATGTGAGTGTGGATGTGCAACTATTGGAAGACAGCAGCGCCGATCGATCAGCGAAAGAGTTCGTCGACGTCCACCTCGTTATCCGCGCCCTGCGCCCCGGATCCGCTTCGGCCTGCCTTCTTTCGCGTCCACCTGCGCATCGCTCCTCCGTGCTTCTGCTTGGAGGCGTCCTTCCACATCTCAGCCTCACCCTCCGTCTTCGGCGAGTCCGACGCTCGGTGGTCCGAAATCGCAACCGATCGGCCCAGGTCGAGCGGAGGAAGATGCTCCGGCACACCGTGCGAGCGACTCGACTCGGCAGCCACGCCGCTCAGTCGGGCGCCGCTCGTCGGCGCTGGAGAATGCTCGGAGGGTGATGCATTGGCGTGGAGCAACGGCGAGCTTCGGAACACCTTGGCGATGGATTGTGACGACTTGGTGCGCTCCTTCCAGAACGACGGCCTCGAAGGCGTCGACGGCGATGGCTCAGCCGGGCCCGTCACCGATTCAGGCACATCCGGCTGCTCGTCCACGTCGAGCATCTCGATCATGCGGCTGCCGTTCTTGTTGATGCTGCTCGTGCTGTTGTTGCTCGAGTGCTGGCCAAGACGTTGGCCCGCAGCGCCCAGCTTGGACTTTTCGCGCCCTTCGATCCAGAACTCGCCTGCCTTAGAGTCGCCGCTCATCTCCCGCCGAGGTCCGCTGATCGGGCTCTCCTCTTCCACGATGGTTGTCGTTCCTCGAGCACCATCGGCGTGGGCATCGCTCGATCCAACAACGCGCAACTGGCCCTTGATCGCGCCAGTGTATGTGTTGTAGGTTCCGTCGCTGTTGTACGTGCCCGTGGAGGCGTCGTTGGAACGCAGCGTATCCGTGGCTGGCTCAGTAGTGAGTCGGGCAGCCGTACCACCAAAAGAAGAGGCGCGTGGAGGGTTTTCCACAGCGGCCGCATCCTGAAGAATTAGCGGGCTTGATGCTGGGATGGATGGCAGCCTTGGGGGCAGCGTCGCATCTCCACCGTAGCTCTGAGCGCCTGAGTGCAGCGACTGATGGTCCGCACTCGCGATCTCGGAAACAGCAACCGAGCCGGGGATGGTGTTCAAATTCGACTGATACCCGGGAAACCCAGCTGCCGGCGGCCTTCGGTGAGGGCTTCCGCCATCGGCTAGAAACGGAGGCGATGCCTCGGACAGCTGCGCCACTGCCGGGTGCATGGCAAGTGTGCTTCCGTGCGATCCTCGACGACTGCTCGCATCGCTCATGGATGCTGCACCGGAGCGCAATTCAGCGCCATTGAGACCATCAGAGCCACTCTGCGAGGCGCTGCGAAGTCGAGCGGCCTCGCTCACAGCTGCATAATTGGCAGGCGCTGCACCCATCGGCAAGCTTGACATCCCGGGAGCAGCTGCCAGAGCTCGCGCATCCATGCCGTGCGCAACGGGAGATGCCGTGCTGGCGCTCGCGCCTGCACTGTGATAGGCAACCGCTGCCGATCCTGCAGCAATCGTCGATGCGGGTAGCGCCCGGGGGTCGACTCCGGGAGGCAGATGAGGCTCGTAGAAAGCGGTCCTGTGCACGTCGGGATAGCCGCCAGCGAAGGCAGACGGAGAGTCGTAGCCATTGGACGGCACAGCGCCACTCCAGGCCTGGCCGGGATGGCTGCTGTGAGAATGAGGATAAGATGCAGACGAGCCCATGATGAAGCTTGGGGCGAGCGAGGTGGTCGATGGCCTCTGCATGTGCGCCGAGCGGGCGTCGGCCATGAACGCACCGCCGGGCCCGTGGGAGCCGCTGTGGATCGAGCCGTCGGTTCCCAGCAGAGGCATTGCAGAGGCCTCTGTCATGACCATCGAGGGGTTGTAGCTGCCCGAGAGCGGTCGCAGGTGAGTCGTTGAGGGGTTGGGCGGCAGACCGGCAATTACCGAAGGACCCTTCTCGTCGTCGTCATCGGGGAAGGGACTCGGCGTCTTTTTGGCCTTAGATCGCTTTCTCATGAAGAAAGCAAGCACAATGATGAAAGCAATGAGGGCGACGCCTCCTACCACACCGCCGGCAATCGCACCGACAGGAGTACCCGAGCCAGAAGATGATGAGGACGGTGAAGAGGACGATGTGGCGCCCGCGCCTGAGGCAGTGTTGGCGCCATCGGTGGCCGCAGAGGCTGAGGCTACCGGGTCGGACGATGAGGTCGGGAGGCCTGTAATGTAAGGAGCATTTGTGGTTGCAATCGTCGAGGTGACGACGATGACGGACTGGCTAGCCGTCACTGTGACGGGTACGGTGACCACGGTCGTGGACATCTTGGAGGCGGCGCAAGGCTAAAGAGCTGGAGGCCGAGATGGGGTGCTTCCAGCGTGCGGGGTCTGCGCTGCAGGCGCGACTGGTTGAGATGGCGAGCGAGCCCACACGCTTCTTTGACTATAGCTGCGACTAGCTCGACGGTAGGGGAGGTTCGACAAGAACGCACAAGAGCGAATCGCGAGAAGCAGGGAGAAATGCAGCTGTTCGGCCTTGGCGTGAAGATGTCGGGAAGAAGCTGCTGCTCTGACGACTAAGACGGGAGCGTCTGTGGCAAGATGATGGATGTGCAAGTCCAAGAGGAGGAGGATTCGGCGTGAAGCTGCTCGATGTTCCTGAGACTTGGGCGAGTGTGGAAACCGGGGGCAGGAACGAGGCGCAGAATCCAAAGAAGACGACCAGGGTGTTGGGTGGCACTCTTTGAACGCCGCTAGGTGCATGCTGATGCACAGCGGCAGTTTCGCACCTCGGCTGCGGCTCAGCATTCACAGCCGGATCACTGTGCCGTTGTTCGGACCAAAGCGTGTTTGAGCCGCCACGATCTCCCTCGATGAATGCCACGCCCACCGGGTCTGTGCTCGATATGACGCGCAATCGACAACGACGATGGTCTGGCTACGCCAGATCCTCGCCTTTGAGACTGGATCACATCCTTCCAGCAGAGGGCTCCGCCGGAGGAGCAGGCGGCATCGTGTGACGGGAAAGCAGCCGCAGCGCGACGTCTAGCGAGGCAAAATCGCCGCAAGTCCGACGAAGCGGCGGAAAGAGCGACCGAGACAGATCCACGCCGCTGGACGCCGTCACGCCAATCCCTTTGCGCCGTGCCCAGCTTGGCGTCAGCGCAGAACCCTGGCCAAGCCGCCGTAGAGACCTGCCTCCTTGCGGTGCTTTGTGAGCCGCACCCTCAAAGGCAACGGCGATTAAAAGAGTCCCTTCCCCAGCATTTTTGGTTTTCAGTTTTTGCGGCTTTCTTGGCGGGGTGGTGGTGGCCAGCAGAGCGCGCGGCTCATGCATTCCTAAAATTGGAACCCGGCTATGCGCAGGAACGGCAGCTACGCATCATCGAACGCATGCGACCTTATGCACCTCGTTCCAGCTGGCAAAAGCGGCCCGACCATCTTGACGTTGGCGTCGCGTCGTCGAGCAACTTCAGGTAGGCCAGATTGGTCGTGCTACAAGGGAGCGAAGGCATCTGCTCGTTGGTCATTGGCGTCTTGGTGCGCTTTGGCTGGTGCAGTGCTCGAGACAAAAAAAAAAAAGAAAAAAAAGAAAAAAAAGAAAAAAAAAAGAAAGAGCCAAAAAAGACGAAGAAAAAGAACGACAAAATCCAGCCATCTAAAAAATGATCGGGAAAAGTAGATTGTGTAAGATCGCGGTCCGAACAATGGCGAAAATGCAGCTCTAAGATCGACATATCGGGTGCGTTGGACCTCCAGATGGCTGTCGATCGACGCGCATGAATGGCGGTGAGCCCATTTGGCCATGCGATGGCGCAATCGTTGGATTTTCGGCCAAATTCGCATCCCCGCGAGCTGTCAGCTTTGGCCCCACCGAAGTTGGGCAGCTCGCCTCTGACTCACAAGGCGGGAGGAGGAGGCCCAATCTTCTCAACTCGTCGTGCGAGGCGCGGACCGGACCCTGAGCTGAGCGTAGCGCGACTTCTTCCGATCCAGCAGGACTGTGCTCTGCTGCCTTTCCCTCAGGCAAGTCTCTCGGGCATACGGCAGTACCTTCCGGGGCGAGAAGAAAGATCGGCAGCAAGTCTCCCAGCATCTTCTCTTCCTTCACCATCCATCTCCTCCTCCCTTCTTGCGTGTTCACACCCAAGATGGCTGCCACTTCGTCGCAGTCGCTCTATCAGAGCGCTGCCATCTTCGCCGGTGGTCTCGCCATCGGCGCAGGCACCCTCGCGCTCTCGCGTGCCGCCTTCGCACCCGCTCACAAGCCCAACAAGTCCATCAAGCGCAAGGTCTCGGACGCCAAGCTGCGTTCCGCCCCGTCCGCGCCCGCGGCTACGGCTGCTCCTCCCACCGAGGCCAAGGCTGACACCACCTCATCCACGGGTAACGGTCGTGTCGACCCTCCGGCCTCGAAGCAGCTCGACCAGGTCGACGCCAAGGGCGCTGGCCCCGCCGCTCCCGCCAAGGAGCAGCTCCCCGGCCACGTTGCTCCCAACGGCGTCGACGCCACCGCCGGTGGCCAGAAGCTCGCCGGCCTCGTCAACGCCCAGCCCGTCAACGCTGCCGTTCCCGAGCCCGCTCCCGCCAACCGCGCCCAGCACCTCGATGCTCGCATGGACCTCGGCCTCGTCCAGGGCCCCACCGAGGCAGAGATCGCCGCCAAGCTCGCCGCCCAGTCTTGGCTGCTCGGTATCCCCAGCGCCACGCTCACCAGCACCGGCGCCATCGACTCCATCGCCTACGCCAACAGCACCGCTGTCTTCAGCTACGAGAGCGAGACCAACGGTGGCTTCGGCTCCTTCAGCGAGAACGAGGCCAAGCTGGCCGCCGAAAAGGGCTGGTTCAAGGGCCGCGCCTCGGTCTTCAAGATGCAGACCCGCTCAGGCGCCGGCAACGCCATCGTCGGCTACCTCAACGCCAAGGGCGGCTCCTCGTCCACCGAGCCCGCCAAGGTCGTCACCGCCCTCACCAACGCCGCCGGCTTCGCCGCCATGGCTCCCACCCTCGCCTCGTACAATGGCTCGGACAACGCCAAGCTCGTCCTCCAGGTCTCCGCCGCCAGCCACTCCACCGACGGCGCCGACGAGCTCTCGATCACCAATGACTACGCCTCCGTCCTCGCCGCCGCCGCCACGCTCGGCGACGCCTACGAGGTCGTCCTCTCCGCCACCCGCCAGGAGGCCGTCGACTTTGCCCAGTACGCCTACCAGTCGAACAAGAACGTCGTCCACGTCTTCGACGGTGCCTTTGCCGGTCGCGAGGTCGGCACCCTGGCCATCCCCACCAAGGGCCAGAAGGTCGACGTCCCCGAGCCCTTCCTCTTCACCGGCTCGCCCAAGGCCAAGACCGTCCTCGTCGTCCCCAACGGCTCGCACAGCCAGGCCGCCCGTGCCGTCCTCGTCACCCTGCCTCCCGCGGTGCGCCACAACGTCGCCCTCCTCTCCGTCCGTACCCTCGCTTCCTGGGACGAGACCGACCTGCGCAAGGCCCTGCCCAAGTCCGTCGAGAGCCTCCACGTCCTCGAGCAGGTCCTTGGCGGCGCCTCCTCCGGCCAGCTCTACGACGACATCGTCTCGTCCGTCTTCGGCACCGAGTTCAGCGGTTCCGACGTGCCTTCCCACGTCTTCCCCGTCGCCCTCGCTGCTGGCCAGGACCTCACCGCCGCCGAGCTGCACAAGCTGCTCGAGACGCTTGGCGATGCCCACAAGGCTGCGCTCAAGGTGCAGGACGTGCTCGACGAGGCCGACGAGAGCCACGCCGACCTCCTCGCCCTCTCGGGCGCCTCGGTCGTCACCTTCTTCGACACCGAGACGAGCCCCACCGCTCCCCTCGCCCAGCTCACCGCGCGCGCCATCCGCGACCGCGGCGCCGACACCCAGCTCAACGCCCGTCTGCTGTCGCGCTTCGACAACTTCGAGGCCTCGGGCATCGTCCGCTCCGACATCATCCTCTCGAGCCGTCCCGAGTCGGCTGCCGACGCCCCCATCGTCCTCGCCGCCGAGGAGAACGCCGCCAAGGTGCTCGTCGTCAGCGACCCGGCCACCACGCTCAAGAGCTACGCCCCCTTCCAGTCTCTGGTTCGCGGCGGAACCGTCATCTTCAACACGCCCGGTTGGGAGGTGGCCGAGCTCGACTCGAAGCTGCGCGCCGAGGACAAGCGCGTGCTCGCCCAGAAGAGCGCCCGACTCCTCCTCGTCGACGCTGCCGCCGTCGTCGAGAAGCTCAACGTAAAGACCGCCAACGCCAGCGGTGGCAAGGCCAAGGTCGGCGACAACGTCGTCCCCGCCGAGATCGCCGCGGCCGTCCTCCTGGTCGCCGTGCTGCGTGTGCAGCTCAACACCTCGGGTGCCGCCCTCGCCGCTTTCCTCAAGCGCGTTCTTGGAACCGCTCCCGTCGGCATCGACGGCGTCGAGGGCCTTGTGTCGGCTGCCGAGAGCGCCATCCAGCTGCATGCCTTCAGCGATGACGAGTGGTCCAAGGCCCAGCCCATCTCCGAGGCCGAGGAGAACGCGCCTCTGCGTCCCACCCAGATCCGCTACAACGGCTTCGGCCCCAACCCCGAGGCTGCCACCGTGGGCACTGAGCTCGCCCCTGTGCGCACCACCTGGGCCCAGTCGGCCTGGCAGCACCTCTTCTCTGAGGCCTACGACACGGCCGCCGATGCCCTCCGCCCCGACCTGCCCGAGCAGACCTGGGTCGTCGAGGTCACCGAGAACCGCCGCCTCACCCCCGTCGACTACGACCGAAACGTCTTCCACATGGAGCTCAGCACCAAGGGCACCGACCTCAAGTACGAGGTCGGCGAGGCGCTCGGTGTGCATGGCTGGAACGACGCCGAGGAGGTCGCCGAGTTCATCCGTTGGGCCGGCTTTGACGCCGACGAGATTGTCAACGCCCCCAGCCTTACGCAGGTGGGCAAGCACGAGGCTCGCACCGTCTTCCAGACGCTGCAGCAGAACCTCGACATCTTTGGCAAGCCGCCCAAGCGCTTCTACGAGGAGCTGGCCAAGCTGGCCACCAACCGCGACGAGGCTCGCTGGCTGCGCTTCATCAGCTCGGCCGAGGGCTCGTTCACGTTCAAGAAGCTCTCGGAGATCGAGACGCTGACGTACGCCGATGTGCTGCGCATGTTCCCCTCTGCGCGCCTGCCCATCGACCAGCTGCTCACGCTGGTGGAGCCCATCAAGCCGCGTCACTACTCGATTGCTTCGGCCCAGTCGGCCGTGGGCGAGTCGATCCACCTGCTCATCGTCACGGTGGACTGGAAGACGCCCAGCGGCAGCCCTCGCTTCGGCCAGTGCACGCGCTACCTGAGCGAGCTCAAGCCCGGTGCCAAGGTGACCGTGTCGCTCAAGCCGTCGGTGATGAAGCTGCCGCCCATTGACACGCAGCCCATCATCATGGCGGGTCTGGGTACGGGTGCGGCTCCCTTCCGCGCCTTTATCCAGGCTCGTGCGCACAAGAAGGCGCAGGGCATCGAGGTGGGACCGCTGGTGTACTACTTTGGCTCGCGTTACCGTTCGGCCGAGTACCTGTACGGCGAGGAGCTCGAGGCGTACACCCAGGACGGCGTCATTCAGCACATGGGACTCGCCTTTTCGCGTGACACGTCCAAGAAGGTGTACATCCAGCACAAGATCCTCGAGGACGGCGACCTGCTCACGCAGTACCTGGGTCCCGAGATCGAGAAGCTCGAGGCGGCGGGTGGCAAGGCCGAGGTGGTGCTGCAGGACGGCCTGATCAACGACGAGGACATCGAGGATGGCAAGAAGGGCTACTTCTTCGTGTGTGGCCCTACTTGGCCCGTGCCCGACATCCACGAGGCTCTGGTGGGCGCGTTTGTCAAGAAGGGTCTCACCAAGGACCAGGCCGAGAAGAAGATGGAGGCGCTCAAGGAGGACGAGCGATACGTTCTCGAGGTGTACTAGTCGCGTGTCCACCATTTCTCCGTCTGTCTTACGATGACTCGGAATGATCATGTCCATGCTTCTGACTCTGAGTGCACGATTGAATTGCTTGGGTATCGATGGGCTGAGAAGAAAGCTGTGGTGGAGACGCCGCATTGGACAGGCTAACCCCAGGCGGCGGTGGTGCTGTAATTGACTATAAGGTGGTTTTCCGTGCCGAAGCACTGACGAAAAGCAATGCGAGTGGAAATGTCAGCCACAGACTGAATCGACGGTGCTGATTACGCTCGTGCTTACTCTGTATAGATTGCCCACAGTGTCGTCGGGTGCAGGGCTAAACGAGGCGTTGATGTACAAGAACTGCGCGTCGACAACCAAGGTCGAGAAAAGCAATAATCAGCGAGGAGCAAGGCAGCGAGGAGGCTGGGCAGAGTCGGCGACATACGAGAGAGTCGGTGGGCTTAAAGTTGAGCTCCTTGCGCAGGAACTGGATGACTGCTTGGAAGCGGTTGAATGCGGTGATGCGAAAGTAGTTGGTCTGCCATGCAAAAGGGTCGAAAACACGATGAGTGGCCGATTCGACGCAGGGCCGAGATAGGAATGATGGACGTACCTTCATGATGGGAGCGTTGCCGATCGCCTTGAAGCGCACGACGACTTTGGACGAGTCCTTCT
Organism: Moesziomyces antarcticus; assembly: GCF_000747765.1. Taxonomy (NCBI): domain Eukaryota; kingdom Fungi; phylum Basidiomycota; class Ustilaginomycetes; order Ustilaginales; family Ustilaginaceae; genus Moesziomyces; species Moesziomyces antarcticus. The sequence continues at coordinate 62,069 of NW_014639001.1, forward strand.
TCTTGTACTGCTCGAGCGCCTGCAGTGCGGCGGCGGATGGACTTGCTGCTGAATACGATATTGTGGCAGCCGAGCCAAGCTGTCTGTCGTGCTCTGCGTCGTCCAAAGCGAGTCGATGGCCAAGCATGTCAGTATACTGAGTAGCATGTGCGAGAGGCTGGTGCGAGGGCAACGTACCTTGGCTCGGCGTCTGGGAGCCTGTCGCAGCCATGGTCACCGGTTCCTCGCTGGCTGGATCTTCTGAAGCTATGAGATCGACTGAGATGGTGTCGAGGGGATCGAGTGACACTTTCACGGCTGCGCCCGTTCAGGGTCCAATCGACACGACATGCATGGCTGCGTGCGAGTGTTGATCTGAGCGTCGTTGGCGGGGCCGAGGGTCGGGAGATTACATAAGGCTGCCTAAGTCAGAACGAAAATTAATTCGACGTGGTCGGACCTCGGCCGAGGTCAAAACTGTACACGTGACTAATTTTCGACTGCCACTGAGCCGCGACAAGCTGGAATTTGGCAGTGCGGTGCCGCATTGGATGGCGAGCTGGTCGCCTGCTGAGGAGTGCCGGTCTGCAGTGCCGCCCGGCTGGATCGACTGGCGTGGCGACGCAAATTCGACACGCACCTTTGAGCTCGAAACTTTGTCCAAAGAGCGGTGTGCAAGCCTGCCAAAATTTAGCGCCTGCAGACAGGCAGAGCCACCGGAAGGGCCTCACCCTTTTGAGCCCATTTCGAGGTCTGGCCGACTGACCCTGTGGGCCAAGCCAGGGAGCCTTCGGAGCGCCGAGAGTCTCGACGTCCGCCAATACGCCGCTCCAATCTTCTCGTCACCATCACCATCTCCACCCATCCCCTCTCCGTCAAGAACAATGTCGGCTCAGATTCGCACGTACGTATCCACCGCAGGTGCGATCAACGGCATGGCACATCGAAGCACGCACAAGTTCCAGCACAGCATTGGCAGCAGCACCACGACCGGCAGCAGCAGCATTCGAACTATCATCGACAGCATATACCGACAGCAGACCATCGAGCTACCTTCTATCATCGACACGATGCATATACATCCATTCAGCACGCCAACAGAGCTATCGACTTCCGCACCGACATCGCCGCTCGTAGTGGCCACCCAGAACGTAAAAGTTGCACAAGTGCAGATCGCATAGCCGGCATGCATTGCTGGGAGGATGGACAGACGCATTGCAGATGATGGCTGGATAGCACACGTCCTCCTTCGCATCATGTTGGACTGTTCAGATGCATTCTAGCGTCGGCCTCGGCACTTGCTACACCTGCGGACCGAAGGCATCGGCGACCCACTCCGATGATATCGCCCTCCAGAGCACAGCTCTTGCGCGGCGAGGCAACCCTGTCAATCGCCTTCTCCATATCGGCGCGAGCAAGTCCATCCGCTCTCGCTCGATTTACGATATCTTGCCTGGGACATGGCACAACTTCTACACTAATTTCCTTCCAGCTGCACCACGACATCGACATTGCTGCTGCTGCTAACGTGCTCTTCTGCCACTCGACCTTCTTCGTGCTGTCATGCTGTTTCGCATCAGACTCACCAACCGACACCTCCGGACCATCCAACTGACCTTTCCTTCGCGCTCCCGTTGCACTCGATCGCATCTCTACAGCACCGTCCCCTCGGCTCACGACGTCCTCGTCCCCGAGACTCTCCTCAAGAAGAGGAAGTCGGACGCCAAGGCCCGTGAGGAGAAGGCCGCCAAGGCCGCCGAGACCAAGAAGGTAAGCATCTCATCCTAACGCCACGCAATGCACGCACGCTCGCAGGTTCCAACAGCAACGACAGGGAGGATCAGGATTTGGCACGGAGGATCCAGGGGCCAAAACGAGTCAACTCAGTGATGCATAAACAACCACCGTTCGGGCTAGTCTAAGGACAATGTTGCCGAATTATACCATCTTTCGGGGCTGAGGGTTGCCACGCGATCAGCTGCCACTTGCAGCTCATCGCCAAGGATTGTCGCTCGACGGCGACGCAGCGTCAGATACTTGCGGATGCGAGCGTGTCGACTATTGTGTGGTCGGATTGCACAGGCCTCTTTCGAGCTTCTTTCTGACTCTTGCGCCACTCCATCTTCCCGCTATCTAATGTCTCTGCAGGCCAACCTCGCCAAGCGCAAGGTCATCTTCAAGCGCGCCGAGCAGTACACCAAGGAGTACCGTGCGGCTGAGCGCGAGGAGATCCGTCTCCGCCGTGCCGCCAAGGCCAAGGGTGACTTCTACGTCGCCGGCCAGCCCAAGGTGGTCTTCGTCGTGCGTCTGCGTGGTATCAACAACATTGCCCCCAAGCCCCGCAAGATCCTGCAGCTCCTGCGTCTCCTCCAGATCAACAACGGTGTCTTCGTCCGCTTGACCAAGGCCACCTCGCAAATGCTCCAGCTCGTGCAGCCCTACGTCACCTACGGTGCGCCCAACCTCAAGACCATCCGCGACCTCGTCTACAAGCGTGGTTACGCCAAGGTCAACCGCCAGCGCCTCCCCATCAACGACAACAAGGTGATCGAGGAGAACCTCGGCAAGTACGGCATCCTCTCGATCGAGGACATTGTTCACGAGATCGCCACCTGCGGCCCCAACTTCAAGGCCGTCACCAACTTCCTGTGGGCCTTCAAGCTGTCGAACCCCAACGGCGGCTTCAAGGGCAAGAAGCTCACCCACTACACCGAGGGCGGCAACACTGGCGACCGTGGCGAGGCCATCAACGCCATCGTCCGCCGCATGAACTAAGCGCACGTATCAGCTCGGGGCTGGCTCTGTGCTTGGCGTAAGCATCTGCGAGTAATGTCGCCGATGTGATTGTCGAGTTGGAGCTTGGCTCTGGTTGTGTCGTGTGTTCGGTTCCGTTGTCGTGTACGCATTCCTACTTGCATTTTTTGTTCCCTCCCTCTATTCCCTTGGCGCATCGCATCTCGCTCCGAGGTGGGATTGCCATTGAACAGGGTCGGACGTTCTATCGGGTCGCACGTCGGGCTGGCGGGCAGAGGGACTGCTTGCAGTTGTTTTATGGGATTTGCTGGTCTGACACAGCCTTTTCTCTGCCCAGTCTGGTCGGTCGTGCGTACTGTCCAATCCTCTCTGTTTCGTCGTGTTTGTATACGGCGTTGGGGTTGCGCTCTGCGTTGCTGTGCGTGTGCATCTATCTTGTACAACGCTCTTCCCTTTCATTGCTTCTCTCTGCATCGCGCATGGCATGCAGTGGCAGCCTCAACTCCCGACCACTCCTAGGTCGGGAACCATCCATGTGGCAGACGACGAACCCACACCCCCCCATGTCATTCTTCACATCCCCCCACCACACCCAAAAAATACGTCTCAATCCAGCAATCCTTGAACCGGTCTTTTCCTAGCTTGGCTGGTGTGATTGAAATGCAGTGCGATGTGATCTATTTGGGCTTTGAGAATCGGATCTACTTGTTGAGGTCGCGAGTGACGGCGTCCAAGTCTAGGCCTAGGAACTCTTGGATGACGGTGCCGATGTTGGTGTTGTCCTGGTTGCCGACGAGTTTGTGGAGGGTGGTGGCGTCGCCGTGGGCGTAGACGTTGATGTCGATACCCGTGTGGCCGGAGGTGGAGAAGCCGATCTCGGCCCTGCGTGCGGCGACGTCCGAGATGGCGCGACGGATGCCGTCGAGGTTGACACCTGGGACGGGGCCTAGTGCGTGCAGCGCTGCGTTTGCATGCGCAGTGGATCCAACCAAGCGGATTAAGTCGGCAGCAGCCGCAACGTCGTCCAGCTCCTCATGGCCGCGCGAGAGAATCTCCTCCTTGACTACAGCAAAGACGGCTTCCACCTCGTCGTCCGTAGGCGGACCTCCTTGGGTATCCGATTCGAGCCCGAGACCCGAGGCGCCCAGGATGGAGTGTCGGATAAAGTCGCGCACGCGCTTCTCGCTCGCATGCACGCCACCGTGCGCCTTGGCCACTTCGGTGCGCACAAAGTCGATGAGCACAGCAGTGAGGATGGGCGTCGAGTGCTTGGCGTTCAACAGCCTCTGCGGGTAGTAGGCGTAGTTGGGGTAGTCGGGCGTGAGCTGCCTGCCCAACGTCACGCCGCCGGTCTCGTGGTCCGAGGTGGAGATGAGGATGGTGCGTTCGGTGCGCGACGAGTGCTGCTGGACCCACTGCTTGACGAGGCCGATGGTGTCGTGGTAGGCGATGGCCTCGCGCGCGTGGCAGGCCGGATCGTTGTTGTGCGCACACAGGTCGATCTGGGAGCCCTCGATCATGAGCACGAATCCGTCCGTGTTCTGCTCCGACTTGCTCAGCAGCTCGAGCGCCTTGGACGCATAGTGCTTGAGCGGCTTGAGCGGCAGCGGCTGCGGCGCGTTGAGCCGGTCGATCTCGTAGGGCGTGTTGCCTGCGGACAGAAGCGCCATGAACGGCAGCGTGGGTTCGCGGCCATGCTTGGTGCCAAACACATCGCCGCCGTCGGGGCTGTAGGAGGTGTTGGTGGGGAAGCCGACGCGCACGTCCCAGCCGAGCTCGGTGGCGAGCTGTACGGTGTCTTCGTCGTCCTGCCTGCACGAGCTGGCGGTGGTGTTGGGGAGGAAGGCGCAACCGCCGCCTCCGATGGCGAGGTCGAGCGTGCGTTCGCCGAGCGGGTTCTTGGGTCCGCCGACGAGCTGGGAGGCGATGAGCGCCTCTTCCGCACGCGAGGCGGCGTGCGAGATGAAGGCGGCGGGAGTAGCGTCTGTGAGGCGCGAGGTGACGACGACTCCCGTCAAAAGACCCTTGCGCTTTGCGGCCTCGAAGACCGTTCCGCACGGCTTGCCATCGGGAGTGACGCCAATGGCGCCGTTGTACGACTTCTTTGCGCAGGAGAATGCGGTGGCACCTGCGGCCGAGTCGGTGATGAGGGACGAGGAGGATCGTGAGCGGTGTGTGCCGACGAGGATGGTGTCGAGAGGCAGCTGGAAGCGGCTGTCGTAGTCGTTGTCGCCGTTGAGTGCCTGTGCAAAGTGGCGGGTGAAGGCGACCGAGGCGGGACCGTAGCCGTCGCTGATCATGAGGATGACGTTGGTCCTGACGTGTCTTGGCGTCCAGGGCCAGCGCCAAACGCCGTTCGAAAGGTCCGAGGCATACGAGATGGTGGAGCTCGGAAAGAAGAGCAGGATGCCGATGAGGACGCCCTTGAGCACGTCGAGGAGCATTTGGCGCTTTGTGTAACGGCCGCAGCGTGTCGAGGAGTGGGCGTGGCCATGGTGAGCGTGGCGCGCGCTGACGGGCTGAGGAAGCTTTGCGTCTGACATGACGCAAGTGCAGGTGCACGAGTGTAGCCTCCGGACGTGGCTACAATGCGTGGTGAGATGGTGGTGTGTCTGAGCGAGCAGTCGATAGGGGCGGGCGCCGGCAGACCCTGACAGCCAGAGCCGGGACGGTGCACGCGCCTCTCGTTTGGATCGCAGCTGGCATGGGCGCGGAGGATTTTTTTGGTGGATGTGAGATCGACTGGCTGAAATTGATTGCCGGATTCGAAAAATGACGTCCGACTGCGCCGCACCGCCTTTCGAGCGACTGAATCTACGCGACTCGCAGCGCCACTGCCGAAACGCGCTTTCTTACACCGCCTTTTTCGAGCAGAGGCTGTGCGCATTGAAATCCACTCCCGCTATCCGAGGCGCCGTCAACTGACTGCCAAGACTCTGCCGCTTCCGTGCCTGGAACCAGTGTGGAGGCTTCAACACACCGCACTGCACTGAGTCCGTGTCTCATTATTGCGAGCCGACTCCGCTTGCTTGAGCCAGCCTCGCACCCTCGCCCGCTCCGACATATAAGGATGTCATCACTCGCACCTACCTTCCGACACCCACATCGCAACCTCTTCTCACTGCAACACTCGCAACACACAACACACAACATGTCCTGGCAGCAAAATCAATACCCGCCCCCTCAGGGCTACGGCGCTCCTCCCCCCATGCCCCAGGGTGGCGGATACGGCGCTTACCCTCCTCCGGGTGGACCCCCTCCTCCCCACGCTGGTGGCTACGGCGCTCCTCCTGCTCCCTACGCAGGCGGCTACGGCGCTCCTCCTGGTCCACCACCTCCTCAGCACGGCTACCCGCAGCAGCACCATGGGCATCACGGCCATCACGCGCATCCGCCTCCTCCCCAGCCTGGCTACGGCTATGGCGCTCCTGCCCACGCTCCTCCTCCTCCTGCCGCAGCTGGTGCCTTTTACCTCGGCGTGCCCATCCCACCGCCGCCTCCTCACCAGCCTGCACCACCTCCGCCCGGCTACAACGCCGCACAAGACGTAGAGAGGATCCGCAAGGCCACCAAGGGCTTCGGCACCGACGAAGGCAGCCTCATCGCCACCCTCGCTCCACTGGACGCCTTCCAGATCGACGCGCTCCGTCACACGTTCAAGGCCACCGTCGGCAAGGACCTGCTCCAGGTGCTCGAAAAAGAGACTTCCGGCTGGTTCGAGGCCGCCCTCCGCGCAAAGGTGCTCGGCCCCGTCCTCTACGACTGCTGGCTCATCAAGCGCGCCTGCCAGGGTGCCGGCACGCACGAGGACCTGCTCAACGAAGTCATCCTCGGCAGGTCCAACTCGGAGATACACATCCTCAAACAGGCCTACCGCGCCACCTACGGCAAGGACCTCGAGCGCGTCGTCGAGGACGAGCTCTCGTTCAAGACAAAACGCATGTTCACCATGGCCATGCAGGGCGTCCGTCAGGAGGACAACGTCCCCATCAACCCGCAGGCGGTCGATGCAGACGCTGCCGCCCTCCACAACGCTGCAAAGGGCGCGGGCACCGACGAGATCGCCATCTGCGGCATCCTCATCCAGCGCAGCACGCCCCACCTCGCCGCCGTCGCACAGGCCTACCACCGCCTCTACCGCAAGCACCTCTCTAGCATGATCGACTCCGAGTTCTCCGGACACATGCGCGACGCACTCCGCTACATTGTCGACGGCGTCGAAAACGACGGCCAGGGAGTCACCCGCGACGCTCGTCTGCTCGAGGACAGCATGAAGGGCATGGGCACCAAGGACGAACGTCTCGTCTACCGCGTCGCACGCCTCCACTGGAACAAGCACCGCTTCGAGGGCCAGATCAAGCCCGCCTACGCCCAGCTCTTCCACAAAAAGGGCCTCAAGAACCGCGTAGAGGGCGAGACCAGCGGCGACTACAAGCGCATGCTCAGCGCCATGATCGGCTCGTGATTCGACCCTTTTCCACGACTTGCTTCGTCTCGATTCCTCGATTCCCAGCTTCCTGTCTGATACCCTCAAAGCAATGCAAATGCTGTATCTGTATCGCTCCATCGTCGTGTGTGTTTGTGTCATTCGTATCGGCGTCGAGTAGTGAGCATTTCCAGCCCGTCTTTCTTGGGCTTTCTTTTTGATCCGCGATTTAATCTCGACTTTATTTTTCTTTTTTGGTGGGACTGCGAACGGACCTCCACAGCTGCGCAGCAATTCATGCTTCAAGAAGCTCGTCAACTTTCCCACCACCATCCTTCCTGCTTTCTTCTTCCCGTCCCATTCTCACATGGCCAACCAGCATATCTGCATACATGCGTATGCCACGGTGCGGAAGGTTCTTCACAGTATGACGTAGGAAGACACGATGCCCATGTCGAGCGTCAACGAGAAGCTCGCGCGCGCGCGCGAGCAGGATCTGCGAAGAGCCCGCAACCTCCAGGCCAAGCTGCGTCGCACTCATGACGGCACTGATCCGGATACAGTCGCAGAGCCTGATGTGCCCGTGCAAAATGTGGCTTCTGGTGCGGCATCATCCTCGTCCAGGGCTGGACTCATGTATCTCTCCTCCACCGAACAGGCGCAGCGCGAAAGGGATCAACGTTCCAGGGAGACGCAACTCAAGCGCCAGGTCGCAGGACCCATCCCGCCCGAGTCGTGGCGCAGAGACTTTGACCGCCTCACAATCAATCGCGGCCTCTTTATCCCAGGCTCAAACGACATTTCCACAACAGCCTCGGCCAGCAGCCTCGGAGCGTTTGCGACCAAAGCGCAGCGCAAAGCCATCGGCACCGTGCTCCGCTCGATGTACGACAAGTCCAGGCCCCAGCCAACAGCGGCAGGCGTATCGACCCTGTTTGACATGACGCTTTGTGTCATTGCGGATGCGATCAATCGGCCGGCATCCGGTCATGCGCACGACAAAGGCAAGCAGCGCCAAGCACGCCCCGAGATGGACATCGAGCACATGCGTGAGGTGCTGTCGTACTTGCCCCGGCGCATGCATCAGCGCATGCTCGCGCTATACGGTAGTGTCGCCGCCACCGAGTGGCCGCTCGCGGACTGGACGGCACAGGCGCTGACCAGCCAGATGCAGGTCGAAGATCATCCGGCCGAGGGTGACTGGGACGAGGTCGGCCATTCGCCGCCCATCGACTTCTCTGCAGCACTCGCACCTGACCTCGACGCCAGCTTCACTGCGCTCGATCTGTCGTTCTCGAGCATCTCGACTCGGACGCTGAGCCGGCTGCTCTCGCTGGGCGGCGGCCAAGCAGGCGTTTCTCTGCGCATGCTCAGCCTGGCCGGGTGGAACAGCCACGCTCACTCGGCACCTGTGCCGCTCGACTCGCCAGGGCTGCTGTCGGTTCTGTCGCAGCTGCCCAACCTCGAGGTGTTGAGTGTAGCGGGCAGCCGGTTCTTTGGCCATGCGCCCGAGAGGACGGGCAAGGTGGACACGCAGCGCACCGCCGTATTTCTGCGTCGGCTCAGCCGCAGCCTCACCAAGCTGCGTGTGCTTGATTTGAGCTTTTGCGCTTGGGTGTGTGCGGATGCGGTGCAGGGTGTGTCGTGGGCGACGTCCGACGCCGTCGCCTGGCCACGCCTCGAACATCTGCTGCTCCTGGGCTGCGAGTCGTTTGTCGAATCGCTCGACGACATTGCCAACGCAACCATGCCACAAAAGCCCTCCGAGAGCTACGTTGGCGCCTGGCATGCAACACACTCGCAGAGAGACATGCGCGAGAACCCAACGCGACAAGCATCCGCTGCTCGTGCCGACCTCTTCGACGACGCTCCCACGCCGCCAAGGATCCCACCGCGATTGGCCACATTCAGCCAGCTCACGAGCAACACGGCCAAGCCTAGCATCGCGACGTACATCGTGCCACCGCCAGCTGCGGCACGCCAGCAGGGCGCGATTGGCGAGGTGGTGCAGTGTGTATCTTGTCCGCACTCGAAGGAGCGCATCGAAATGTGGCAGTGGCAACGCGCGCGTGTCCTGGACGCCGTCCACGGGCGAACCTCTCCCAACGCCCGCCATCGAAACTGGGTCGACGTCTGGTTCTAATGAACTCGCCATCGCACATGCACAGCCAATTGATCCTGATGACCTCCTGAATGCGATTCATTGCAGCGAGACTTTAGCCAGATCAAAGACCTCGATGAACTCGAGATCGCTGATTTTGGTCCCTGCAAATCTGGTGTACTCTTCAAAGATGCTCGTGTGGCTCCAGCCCTGCAGCCTGCGCAGGAGGCCAACAATGCATCCGACGCGGTACTTTCCCTTGTTGCAATGGATGAGCATCGGCCAATTGGCGGGTTGGAGGATGAGTTGTAGTGCACGCACTACGTCCGCCTCGTCCATCTCGGCCGTAGGTTCCTTGTTGATCGCGAGGCGCAGGTGGAAGGTCTGAATCCCCTGCGAGGCGGTCCACGAGGTCATGTTGGATCGGTAGTCTTCCGTGCCCAGATACATGACGCTCTTGAGGTTGAGGCGGCGCAGGAATTCAAAGTTGCGCTCGTTCGGATGGCCCGATCGATAGATGCCGCGCGAAACCATCGAAAAGTTGAGCGGCGGAACCACGAGCGCCGTCGACGACGCCGCGTCGCTCAGCGGTACTCCTAGCGACGAAGGCAGTGACGATCGATCAACCACGGCGGAAGAGGCGACCCCAGCAACCCCAGCAACCCCAGCAACCCCAGCAACCCCAGTGCTGGCGTGGACTGCGCCGCTCGAGCCGTCCGCTCGACGAACGCTCTCCGTGTCAGCATTGCTTGCAGGCAGAGGCTTGGCGCCATCACCATCGGATGCCGTCGCTTCTTTTGCCTTCTTGTCTTCTATTGACGGCTGTTCGACGACCGCCCCCCCATCTGCCCCGTGCTCTGACTTCGCCGCATCAGGTTGCGTTCCCTCTGGCGCTGTCGAGTTTGTGTTCTCGCTCCCCTCAGCCTTGCCATCATTCTCAATGCCGCTCTCCGGCGCCAGCGCCGTCGCTGGCCGTGCGACCGAGCTTGCGGACGGCGCATCGCGATCGCTTGAGAGCCACGTGCTACGCAGAAGCAAGCCAAAGGGAAAAGACCGCACAAAAGCTTCAGTCAAGGCTCCGTCGAATCAAGGTTTGCCCTAATGACAGCGTTTACAAGGCCAATATGTCGATTGGAAACACCCTGGCGTTGTGGTATGGTACAATGCAGCCGAAACGTGAAAAGGGGAATGGCGGGGCCAACACTCACGACGCCTGGGACGCTTTGGAGGCGGAAGCGTCTGTGGTGATGCCGTTGCGTTCGAGCTCTTCTCTGCGCTCGCGGCGGCGCTTGACGTCCCAGTTGTGCACACGTGCCGTGTTGACCTCCATGATGGTGATCTGCTCGCGCAGAAAGTCGAGGTCCTCCTTGGATGCTGCGAGCGACTTTTCGGCACCAGCTAGCTTGGCGCTCAGCAGCGAGATGGCCTCTTCCAGCGGGTACTCGAGCATCACATTGGCCTAAATTGCGATATCAACAGGGCAAAGAAGGTTGGTCAGCGTGACGGATCCTTGCGATGTGGTTGCAGAGCCTGACTTACGCCGAGCCAGAGATGGACGGTGTCGACAGGGTCGAGCTGAGCTTTTGCGTAGAGCGTATCGTTGAGCTCAAATGTGGTTTGTATCGCTTCTGGGTCGTCCTTCTTCTGCTGGAGGAAGTTGACCATCTGGAGCGTCTTGCGGATGTCGGGGATCTTTTCTTCGAGGCCGCGGCGGCGCTGCGCCGTGTTGAGCTCCATAAACTTGTACTTGGACATGGTCTCCTGAAACTTTTTGAGCGTAGGCTCTACTTCCTCATCGGGACCGCCCAGATATTCTTGCACATTGGACTGCAGGATACCAAGCCACCAAGGTCAGCGCTACGCTGGAGGGATGAGTGAAAGCGTGTCAAAGGCGGACTTACGATGAAAGGTGCATGTGGGATTCCGCGCGAGTTGGTTTCAACTTTGGACTGGGAAGGCCCAGCGATGGCAGGGGATGCGGACGACATGACGTCTGCTGTTATGATGACCGATCGTGGTAAAGCGTGGTGGTGAAGAGCAAGTGGAGATGTGTTGGTCTCGACAGCTTCTGCATAGCCTGGCCTCCGCTCCAGTCTTCCTTCCTACGCGTGGCGGCGTCTTTTTTTTTCGCGCGAGACAAGCTGGCCACGGCCAAAGCCGAAATCCACGTCCAAAGTGCTATCGGAAGGCGTCCGTGCATCCGAGCCCACGCCGCCAACCCTAAGCAGCAGGGCAGTGTGTGTTGCTCTTTCGGAACGCTCCCGCTGCTGAACCCATACTGTCACTATCACATCACATCTAACTTACAGCCATCATCATCACGGAAGCAACCGCACTCCTCGCTCGCATCGGTCCAGCCGTGGTCTCTGTCAAGCTTCCTACGCTCTGCTCCGGCCACGTCATCGCAGCGAACCCGATGAGCACGCCAATTATCCAGGCGGGTCAGATCCCGTCGGCCACTTCCGAACAGCTCTCGCCCATCCTGCTGCGGTTGCTCGAATGTCCCAAGGAGCTCTTGCCAGATCTCGCCTCGCAGTCGGCGGCTGCTATCGCTGATCTGCCCGAAGACTCGCGTCCAGAATCATATGAAGGTCTGCTCGATGTCGCACGCTTCTGCGTCGAGGAGGACCCTGGCTGGGCCGCCGAACGCCGAGCCAAGTTCATCGGCGGCCATCCGCGCATCGGCGCACCTCTCAATGCACCCACCTCCGAACTCAGCGAAGAGAGCCGCAAGGAACAGATGAAGGGAGGCCAGGTCGATCCCGCTACACTTGAGAGTAAGTCGAGCCGCCGCACCTCACGGATGCGTGCATGCCGCTCCAAGACTGACCCTGTTTCCTCTCTTGGCATACACAGAGCTCGCGAGGCTGAATGCCATTTATGAGGCCAAGTATCCGGGCCTCCGCTTCGTCACCTACGTCGCCGGCCGGTCCAGAGCTGCTGTCGCTGATGAGCTGGCCAAGCTGCTCGGAGACAAGGTGGCCAGCCTCGAAAAGGCGCCGGACCTGCCCAAGGACGAGGTGCGCAGCCAAGACTCGGAAGAATGGCAATCGGAACTCGAACGTGCCTCCGAGGCGCTGTGGGAGATCGCCGTCGACCGCGCGGGCAAGCTCAACGCCGAGAGCTCGACTGGTGGCAAGCCAGGCTCGAGCAGCAATGAAGATGGTGAGGACTCCAAGCCGGACGCTGGCTCCTCCTTGCCGACATCCGCGGCGGGCGACAAGGCGTCCGACGCGACGATTGGACAGGATGTGCCCTTCTTATCACTCGCTTCGTTCCGCATGCTCGTGCTCTCTTCTCCCGTGCTCGAATCGTTCTTCAAATCCGACCTCGCCGAATCCTTTTACCTCGAATCCGTCGAACGATCCCAGAGCGGCGGCGCCTACGCGTGGCATACCGCTCCGAGCCTGCCCGGCGCGCCGCGCGCCGTGCCGGGCGCCACCAAGGAGAGCAGCACAGGCGAAGCAACCTATAGCCGCGACGTGACGACGGGTACGCGCGGCAAGGTGGTGGGCTTCCTGGGCAACCTGCTTGGCGAAGAGGGCAAGGCCAAGATGAACCAGCTTGCGGATCAGGTGGGACAGCGACTCCAGACACACACGGTGACAGGGCCGCGAGCGTCGTTCGGACGCAACTCGACGCTCGACGGAGGCAAGATGGACACGCAGGAGCTCAGAGAGAAGGAGGCGCTCGAGAGGAAGAGAGCAGCGGAGGAGCGCAAATCGACGCTCGGCAACCGGCTGTTCAACGCGTTGCGCGCACCGGCGCGGACACCCTCGACGCAGGACCTCAAGGGAGCAGCAGCGGAGCAGGAGGCATCGGCATCCGCGACGACGTCGGCGAGTGCAGCGGATCGCGGGAGAACACTTCAGAAGCAGCCACCTACGTCGAAAGCGGACAAGAGGGTGAGTCTGCGCGGAACGGATCTATCGACCGAGGGGCCCAAAGCAGCGGCGGAAGCGCTCAGGGCGGCGCAAGAGGCGCTATTGCAGGAACGCCCGGCCTTTGTGATCGACGAGGTGGGCGAAGACGACGGCGAGGGCGACGACGCCGTCGAGGCCGGCGGCGAGGTGGAGGATCTGGGCGATGTCGTGGGTGAGCCGCAAGAGTCGCACGACGCGCAAGGCTTGCTCAGTGGACGCGAGGCGCAGATGGCCAAGGAGCTCCGATCGGCTCCAGCGCAATAACTCATGCCATAGCAGCTTCATACCAAAATGTCACCGCATACAAAATCGCCAGCACAGATGGTTTTCGAGAGTCTGGTTTGAACGAATGTGCGGACAAGCGCGGCCGAAAAACGGGAGTGAGCGGCGGCAGGACGACGGTTTGCCCGAAATTATTCGCGGTTGTGTGGCCTTGAAGCCAGGCTGAATCGGTGAGACCGGCGATCCTGCAGAATGAAGTCAGACAGCGCCGATTCGGTTGTGGTGCACAGACCGTCGAATTGCGACCTCTCTGGGCTTACATTCGGCCCGGCCGGGGATTACGAGTCGAGCAACACTTCCAGCATCCATCCGCTGCAGCCCATTTGTTGCTTCTTCTCCACAAACGCATGTTGTTCGCGGCTGCCACACGAAGCTGCGCTGTCCGAAGTGCTTACTCCTCCATCCGACCGCTTGTACGACGTACCTCTGCTCTTCACCTCGCTCGCACTTTTACCGCTTCCTGCGCCATCACATCTCCGAACCAATCTCCAGCCAAACCCGCTCAGATCTTTCCTAGCATGACGACCGTGTTCCCTACACAGCGACTGCACAACAAGACCGTGCTTGTCACGGGTGCCTCGGGCGGAATCGGCAAGGCTGCCGCTGTGCTCTTTGCGCGAGCTGGATGCAACGTCGTGCTTACCGCACGTCGGGCTGAGGCGCTCTCGCAAGCAGCTACCGAGTGCTCGCTCGCCAACCAGCAGGGCCAGACGGGCGCCGGAGGCAACTTTGCCGCCATTACGCTCGACATGCGCGACCGCACGCAGCTTGACGGTCTGCTCGCCAGTCTTCCGGACTGGGCCAAGAATGTCGACATTCTCGTCAACAACGCCGGCCTCGTGCTCGGCACGGACAAGGTGGGCGACATCTCGCCCGACGAGATCGACGTCATGCTCGACACCAACGTGCGTGGGCTCATCCACCTCACGCAGATCTTTGTGCGCGAGTTCAAGAAGCGCAACGCAGGCCACATCATCAACCTCGGCTCCATCGCCGGTCGCGAGGGATATCCGGGTGGCTCGATCTACTGCGCCACCAAATTCGCGGTGAACGCCTTCACGAGTGCGCTGCTCAAGGAGCTTGTCGACACCCCGATCCGCGTCACCGAGATCCAGCCCGGCATGGTCGAGACCGACTTTAGCGTGACGCGCTTCAGGGGCGACAAGAACGCGGCGGACAAGGTGTACCAGGGCCTGCAGCCGCTTACGCCCGAGGACATCGCCGAGGAGATCGTCTGGGCCGCCAACCGCCCGGCGCACGTCAACATCGCAGAAAGCCTCGTCTTCCCCGTCAACCAGGCCAGCCCCTACCACGCCTTCCGCGGCGGCAAGTGAGCTCACCTCAACACACACCTTTGGAATGGACACACTTTCGTCACAAATCGCTGCTGTTGTACACGTGATGAGTTGCTAGCGAGGACGGCGGGTCTAGTCAAACGAAGCAACTTCGTCGTCGTCGTCTTCATCTTCGTCGTCGTACTGCTGATCGCCGTGAGATTGAGCCGCCTCCTCGCTGTCGGCGCGCTGAGCTGCCGCGTCCTCGTACTGCATGAGCAGCGCACGCTGAATCTGCGCTTCTTCGTCGTCTTCGTCGTCTTCGTCATCGATGTCGTCGACGTCCTGATGTTGCTGCCACTCGTCTTGCTGCTCCTCAGGAGCTGTGCTGTGCAACTCTGTCGGATGGGACGTGGATGCCGACAGCTCAGTCTGCACGCTGAGGTCCGCCGCGTCTGCATCTGCCGTACCGTCCCTCCACGTCCATGGCGGGCGTGGGAGCAGTCCTTGATTCGCACGCACGCCGCGCACGCGGTACGGCTCGATGGCGCCCGCTGCTGCCGCTGCCCGCGAATACACGGGTGGCAACAATCGATCGCGCTCCTCGTTGACAAAGATGCGCTTGGCAGTCGAAAACCCAATACCATCCGGCTCGGCACGCAGCTCACGCGAGCCCTCGGCATCGTCGTCCAGCTCCGAATCGTCCGCTTCGGTCCAGGTAAACGTGGCCGGTGGGAGCGCAAAGCTGTACCGCACGCGGTCGCGGTGTGCGTACCCCTGCTCGGGATCGTCGTGTTCCGCTTCGGCCGCTTCGTCTTCCGACTGGTCCGAGTATGCGTCCCGCCTGCGTCGACGTCGTGGTCGGCCATCGTGCCGGCCTTGCGTTGCGTGGGCGCTGGCGGTGCCCCAGGGTACAGCTGCCTGCCCGCGGATCTCGCGCGATACGGGCCCAAGTAGATCCAGCGGATCCGCCTCCATCGCCGCTGCCCGTCGCGCGAATACCGCATCCGCTTCCGGCTCGGACCGCCTGCGCTTCTTGCCTCTCGCCTCGGCTCCTGCCGCCTCATCCTCCGCGTCCTCTTCCACTCCGCCACCGAGATGGCGTATCGCCGCGGTATCGCCTACATTACGCGGCAGCAGCTCTTCGAGCGCAAGGTCGGACCACACTTCGCCGATGATGTTCGCACTCGCAGGCAGCCCGCCCAGCGTCGCCGCCACAGCTTGGCTCGCCGGGCTCGTGCCAAAGATGTTGGAGCTTGGGCGCAGTAGAGCTGCAAAGTTGGTCGCGCCCGGCCCGTGGCGTCGGAAGGGCCACGTTGGCGCGGAAAGCACGGTGGCAGTGCCTGTGCGGAAGAGCAAGTTGGGCGACAAGTCGAGCTTCTTGGCCGCTCGCAAAGTGTCTGCCTGCGAAGGCTCGGTGGCGTCGGCGTCGGGCACTCGAGCGGGTCGCCCTGGCTCGGCTTCTTGCTCGGCATCGTCGTTCCAGCGCGCCTGAGCTCCTGCGGAGCCGACGAGCTTGGTGCGCGACGCCTTGTTGATGAACGGGTTCCAGCCGTTGGCCACTGCACCTCGCCGCCCGTGGCTCGCGTGGCCGAGGGTCATCAGTCCCTCGAGTCCGCCGCCAAAGTTGAAACCGAGCGTGTCGGCTGCATCGCCCAGTCCTGCAGCAAGCGAGGCTGCGGCTGAGGTCGAAGAGGCTGATGTGCCGTGTGCCCCGCCGACGATGGCACTGTCTGCAGCAATCGCGCCTCCGAGCGGTCCAAAGAGATTGCCAAATGGATAGGACGGATGCTGATCTGCCGGCAGCATGTCGCCATGCATGTCGAGAGAGGCCGGCACAAGGTCCTCGTTGAGCGAGACGAATTCCGCGGTGATCTTGGGTCTAGGCACGGCTAGCGCTGCATCCGCCGCATTGAGCGCAGCGTCCTCACCATCCGAGTCGTCATCGTGTGCGCCGTCACGAGTGGCGAAGATGGTGCTGAGAAAGGCGTGGCCGGTGCCAGAGGCGCCATCGGGTGCATTGGCGGAGGCGTCGACGAGATGGTTGGATACGAGCGCATTGAGCTCTGGATGATGGTAGAAGGTGGAGCCGAGCACAAAGTTGCCCGGCTGCTGTGCATGGCTTGCTGCCTGTGGGTTGGCGGACGGGTCGTGTGCGGCAAGCGGGTCGATGGGATCGAGATAGAGCGGCGGAAAGGTGAGCGCGCCGCCGGAGCGCGTGGTGCCGACGGATCTGCGCGGGTATACGGACGAAGAAGAGCCCGAGCCCGAGGCCGAGTCGCGCTGCTGGTTCGCGACGGCACGGCGCTGTGTGTAGGGCAGTCGGTTGTAGAAGACGTCGGAAGCCATTGTGTTAGGATGCCACTGCGGGCCGATGTGAGTCTCTAGGGCGCTCTCGTGTGTTGTGGATGCATGTCGTCTTGTCGCTGCACGGTTGCGCGGTAGTGCGTTGTTGGTGGAATGGTGCAACGGGTGGTGTCGAGTGTTTGGCCCTCTTTGCTGCCTCCACTGTGCCGCTGCAGAGACCAACACCTGCAGATCTCGAATGCATCTGCCGTCGAAATCGGGCGCGTCAACAAATCGTGTTAGGCCGAAGAGCATCTGTCTCGTCGACGCGCGTAAAATTGACGAGCTGAGCGAGACGCGTGAGGTGGGCAGAGGCACTGGACCAGTGTTGTTGTTCTCGAGGTGTTGCTTTTGCTGCCAAAAGTCGCGCGCGCGGCACCTCCTCTCGATGCCATCAGCATCCCTCACTACCACCATCACCCCCAGCACGCTAAGGACTCACAAACACACCCTCTCCGCAATCATGGCAACGATCCAGGAAGTGCTCGACCAGGTCGCTGCGCTGCCCACCGCGCCCAAGCCCTACGTCAACCCCTATGCAGGCCACCGCGCCCTCGCCGAGCACGAGCAGGAACTCCTCGGCGAATACGCTCGTCTTGCAGACACCATCCGACGTGTGAGTACGCCTCCCGCATCCACTATGGTCCACCTCTTACTCCGGCTGACTCCTTCTCCTCACTCTCCGCCAAACAGGTCGCAGCGCTTTCGACCATTCTCTCGTCCTCCGCTGCTCACGCCGACCTGCTCACGCAGATGCGCGTGCTTGAGCGCAAGATGGGGCTCGTCCTTACGCTTTACAAGGCATCCGTCTGGGCGACCGTGCAGGAACAGGCAGAGATGGCAGAGGCAGAGGCCATGGCCGCCGCAGGCGCAGACGCGTACGGCCTCGACATGCACCCCGACGCCTACAATGGCGACGGCGCCAATCCCTACTATTACAACGCCGGCGCAGCGCCCGAAGAGTCGGCAGACGGGGACGACACCGTCGTCATGCGCCAGCCAGAGTACTACTGAGCCGATTGCATGCCAGACTCTGTACCTCTCCATTTAAAACCGCTGGCAGTGGCTCTGCCTTGACGCCTCAGTATCTCACCAAGCCTCGACATCCACGCCTATCCAGCAGGCATTCGCATTCGCAAGACGGAGATTCAGCTTGTCGCGCACAGCCAACCAGGCTTTCATATCCGCCGAAAGCGAAGCCTCCGCTCGAACGCAACAGATACACGCATGGGCTCGCCGAGCTGTGCTCTTATGGCGCAATCAGCCACGCACCTCAGTGATCGCAGCACCAGCGCCACACGCCCTCGCATCGCGATCAATTCCGCGCTCGCCCGAGTCCAGTCACATCACTGCCGTATCGGCGACGTACATGCTGATGCAATTCAATTGATACCCGCAACTGCTGCTTCTGTGCTGTGCAGCCCAGGCTCAGCCAAAGAACGACTTGATCTCGGCCAGCACCTCGTGTGGCGCCTCTTCGGGGATGTAGTGACCGCAATCGAGTGCTCGACCTTCCACCTTTTGGTGTGCGCACTTTTGCCACAGATCGAGCGCGTCGTACAGCGCTTGGATCACGCCCTCCTTGCCCCAGATGACGCGCAGCGGGCAGGCGATCTTGTGGCCGCGCTCGCGGTCGCGTCGATCCAGGGCCAGGTCGGGCGCATTGATGGGTGCCGAAGCACGGTAGTCTTCGCACATGGCAGCCACCGAGCTCTCGCGCGACAGATTCGCTAGATGCACTTCCGCCCGCCACTCGTCGACGGCAGTCTGGGCAGAACCTGAGCTCGGCGTGCTGCGAGGGAAGCGCGCGACAAGCGCATTGTAGTACGCGTGCGGATCGGCAAGGATGAAGCGTTCCGGAAGCGAGGGCTGCAACAGGAAGAACCAGTGCCAGTAGAGAGACGCAAATCGTTTGTCCGTCTTCTCATACATGTCCAACTACAATGCCAAGCCGCGTCAGCAAACATCGCCATCTGAAAGGAGGAGAACGGAGTACTTACCGTGGGAGCAATGTCGAGCAGGATGAGCTTCTTGATCTTATCGGGTGCATCGAGTGCCATACGATGTGCGATCCTCGCGCCGCGGTCGTGCGCGACAACAAAGAACTCGTCGTGGCCCAACTGGCGCATGAGCTCGACCATGTCGCGTGCCATTTCGCGCTTCGAGTACCTCGAGTATCCCGGCCCGCTCTTGGGTGCCGGGCCGTCGTTGTTGCCGTTGCCGCGGTTGTCCGGCACCACCACATCCCAGCTTCCCTCGGCAGCAAGCGCCGGTGCGATGTTCGCCCAGATCACGTGTGTCTGCGGATGGCCGTGCAGCAGCAAGATGCCGCGCTTGGGCTTGTCCGAGGATGGCGATCGGCGGTAAAAGATGCTCACATCCACATCAGGGTCAGTTTCAGGGGGCGGGATGCGCGCCACTTGGGAGCTGAAGCCAGCCTCGTCGAATGGGTTGGTGAATGACGCCATGCTCGATGCCTGTGGATGGGTTGGTGGTCACAAACCAAGTCGCCCTACCATAGCCGGTTCGAGTTCCGGCAAGCCGAGCATGCGGGGAAGCCGAGATTTTGACCGGCCGTGTGATCCGTGCACATCCTCCCGACGCCGCTCCGCTTATGCATTTCACTTCCGAAATACTTGACGAAGTGCGCAATCACCACAGCGGCGTGAGAGCTCCCCGGCGACACAGACCTCAGTTACAGCCACGAGCATCATCGGAAAGAGCTCCGTGGCAAGAAAGAAGGTGAAAAGCGGGCTCGTGCGCAATCGCCACTTCCCGGTGTGGCCTTTCGCCGGATTCAAGCCCGAGAAAGCTCGCAACATTTTCTCGTCCCGAGGTGACATCTGCTCTGCGGGCAAAAGCGGTTCTTCCTCTGCTTCTCATGCGCTTGGGTCCGTGTCGCAATTCACCCGCGCGCGAGTCCGTGAGACTCCTCGCACCGCACTTCGACCAGCCTGGACAGCTACACATCCATATCGTCTTTAGGATACTTCTATGCTAGTATTGCGATAAGATTACAAGAGACCGGGAGCTATGCATCCGCAGTGAAGGGCACAGCAAGGATACGTGGAGAGTGTGGGACGGTGACGTGCAATTACAGGAACCTTGAGCCCGAACCGAAAAGTGAGAAGAAAGAGCACGAGTTGAAAGAAAAGAGCGCAAGCCATCACCGGCGGTCCGCATAGTAGTCGCCCGTGGCAGCCGCGAGCGTGCTCGAGCTCGGTGCCTGGCTGTGGTGCGGAGGAGCGGTAGCCGAGTATGCCTCCTGCGGCTGTTGCGCGTACATGTGGCTGGCATCCGACGCGGCGGGGTTCTGAACGAGATTGCCTCCGCCAAAGCTGTCGTAGCTGCTGGCGCTGTGAGTGTGGCTGTGGGATCCGCCGCCGCCCGTGGAGAAGGAAACGCCTGGGCCCTGCGCATAACCCGTCGCCGCACCGGGAGCGTTGAACGCCATGTCTTGGCTGCCCATGTTCCACGCGTTGCCACCATATCCCGCCGAATGATGTGCGCCTGGGTTCGAGACTGCATAGGCGCCCGCAGCGCCTCCCTGACGATCGTAGTCAAACGACCCGGGCAGACGCGTGTCCTTGATCGAGGGCGACGAGCTTGGATAGCTGACATCTCGGTAGTGGCCGCCCGAGAGATCGACCGACGACAGAGAGCCACCCATCGCTCCGCCGAACGATGCATCCGGACCCAGGTCGGACAGCACCGGCGGACCGCCTTCGTAAGATGCGCTGTACTTGCCGATGATCTTGCACAGCGCCGAGGCAAGCACCTTCCACGGGAACACCTTGACGTCCTTCTCGATGTTGCGCGGCTTCGGGTTGGGGAAGCTCATAATGAGCTTGAAGAAGCGCTCGCATTCGCGCTTGTTCTTGCTCACCGTGATGGGTCGGAAGCCCTCGAGGTTGCGGCGGATGCGGTTCTTCTCCTCGACGGTGAAGCGACTCGCCACCAGCGCCTCGAGCAGGTAGATCGTGTCGACCGAAGTGACAAAGCACTCGTTCTTGTCCTCGCGGAAGATGCACGAGATGACGATGCTGTTGGGCACGTACTGCGACGGCAGAATAGGTCGGAAGGTGGCGTGGATCGTGGTGCCCTCCTGTCGCCTCCAGAACTGCACCAGACGACGCCCGCTCCTCCACTCGTCGTGCGACCAGCCCACGGCCATGTCGTTGAGGTTGCCGTGCAGCTCGAGCCTGGCACGTGGAGCACCTCCGCCCGCACCGCCCGGAGGGCTGTACATGGGATCGTGCGACGCCATGGCCGGAGCAGGTGGGATGGAGCCTAGGATCTGCGTGGCGCGCATGAGCTGCGGGATGCCGCCGCCACCGAGTCCGAGCTCATCCGACGAGCCGGAGCCACCGTGGTAGGCGCCGGGAGATTGCATCGTGGTGTTGGATCCCAGAGATTCACGACGAGCATCCGAGTCGTAGAATCCACCGCCAAGACCGGGAAGCATGGCATGGGAGCGACCAGGCGTCAGCTGCCCGGGCACGCCCATACCGCCTCGTCCCGTCTTGCGACCGATGGATTGAGCGTTGCGAGCATCCTGGCCGATCGGACGGCCATACATGCCGCTGCCGCCCGCACCCAGCACGGGGAATGAAGCAGGGCGGCGAAGCTGGGCGTGCTCCGAGGAGCTGCGAAGGTCTTCCAACGGATCCGCCGATCGCTTGAGCGATCGGGGCGAGCCGCTCTCGACCTTTGCCGACTCGTCGCTACTGGCGCCTGGCGTCACCGACACGCCAAGACCGATGGGCCGAGAAGGAGGGCGATTGATGGTGCGCGGGTCGCTGTAGCCCACCGATGGCAAGCGAGTTCGCGTCGGCGAAGTCTCGGCGGGGAGACCCGACGAGCGACCCGATGGCGACCTTTGCGCAGGGACGAGGTTGTAGTTGTTGTACTGGCTTGCATTGACGTCGCCAAACGAGTACGCGCTGCTTCCGCCTCCAAGACCAAGCTGGCTCACGCCCGAGTTGAGCGATTGGTGGCGCGTATGACCTGGGACATAGTTGGCCGGACCGGCGGCTGCCGAGCGGATGGGATCGGCGTAATGCTGGTTGGTGGATGGGTTGAATCCTCCGAGAGCCTGTGTTTGTGCCAAGGTGCCCGCGCCGCCGAGGTCGTGATGTGTGTAGTTTCCATGCTGCTGCGATCGCGGAGCCTGTTCGTCGTAGCTGTAGCTCGAAGGGTCGGCCTTGACACGTCCGAATCCAGCAGGAAAGCTGCCAGCGGCGTTGTAGCCTGCTGCGGAGCTCGAGGAGGGGTCGGGAGACTGGAAGGTGGACGAGGCCATCGACGAGGGGCCCGTAGGGCCGAAGCTGAGGGCAGGGTTGGTGGATGCAGCCCCAGACATGGCGAAGGTTGATCTGTGACGGTCGAGCTTGAACAGTGATGGGAGCTGGAAGCTGTCAAGGATGGCAGCGAAGGCTAGCTACTTGTCTCGTAGTGGCCAGGGAAGAAGAATGTCGCAGAGACGGTGCAGATGATGGGCAGTGACAGTGAGGTGAGACAAGTATGGTGGTAGTGGAAGGGGGAGAAGCAAGGAGAGAGACGCAAGATGAGTCAAAAGAGGGGGGGAGAAA
This sequence comes from Moesziomyces antarcticus, assembly GCF_000747765.1. Classification (NCBI taxonomy): domain Eukaryota; kingdom Fungi; phylum Basidiomycota; class Ustilaginomycetes; order Ustilaginales; family Ustilaginaceae; genus Moesziomyces; species Moesziomyces antarcticus. The sequence goes on from NW_014639001.1 coordinate 84,745, forward strand.
CCGCAGGAGAGACAAGGATAGATAAGACACCGTGAGACGGAAGCAAAGGTGAATCAGAAGCAGCTGTCCAAACAGAGGCTCCTTGGCTGATGTCGGACGGGCGGATGACGAGTGCGCGAGGCGTCGAGCGAGGAGAAACAGTGCGGGGTGAAGAAGCGACGTGCGGTGGTCAGCATGCCAGGTCTCTCGGGTACGGCTCCAAAGGTGAGACCCGATGCGGGCGGCCGGAGCTGTCGACTGGGCGAGACGGCGCTGGCAGGCGCAGGCGAGACAGCAGTGCCTGTGTCTACCGGAAGAGGCAACTTACGCCGAGCGCTCGAGAGCTCCGCGTCTGAGAGAGCGGATCGAGTCGACGGATTGGGAAATGCAGCGGGGGCGGAGATGATGGAGGTGCAGAGGTGGAGAGCGGCTGGCAGCGGCAAGACGAGGAGAGAGGTCGAGCGTCGAGAGGCAGGGGCACAAGCAGGCGGCAGCGGCTGCCCCAAGTCTGTGACGGATATGGACACGGAAAGGGAAGGAGGGGGTGATGAAGCCGCCTCGAGCGAACGGCGACGATGCAGGAAAGCTAAAGCGGCCAGCCACATGCGGCGGCGGCGTCGCGGGCGGCTGGAATGGCAGACCGGGCGAAGGGAGCAGCGAATACGCAGCACGGAACGGCGGATGCAGACGAGTGCTGCGCTGCTTATGGACGAAGGAGCGGATGCAGGAGGATGGCGAGGGGAAGGGTGCAGGCGACGAAGAGAAGCGGCAGCCTCAGCTGCTGGTGGCAGGGAAGACACAGGCTGTAGACGGCATCATGGAGCGGAAGGCAGTATGGCATGCCACAGTCAGGCGTGGAAGCCAAGAGACGAGAAGCGGATGTGAGACACGACCGCATCTGAGCATGACAGGCAGCATACAGCGGCGGCGGCGTAGGTACCAGAAGAGCAGCCTACTTGTGACGACAGGCGCGCGCTGCTCTTCGCGCTCTGGCTTGACGACCGCCTCTGTGCCGTGCAGTAAAGAGGCGCTGCGAGCCTGGGCTCTGGAGCTCGATTCGACGATGCCGAATGCAGCTGACTGATTTTTTTTTCTTTTTCAAAATGCCAATCCATCCAAGGGCGGAAGCGGCGACAGTCAGGGAATGAGGGTGATTTTTTTTTTGGAGAAATTCGATCCGGACCCACAGCCACGGCTGCAGAGAGCGACAGCCTACTTTGGGATCTGCTTCGGGTTTAGGGAATGAAAAAAAAAGACGAATTTCTTCAGAAAAGTCCCACTCGCGCCGCTTCATGCAGTCGCTCCTGTCTGCCCTCGTCTGGCGTCAAGAAATCCTTTTCCGGCATTTTTCCTTTCGCCCCCCAATGCATACCGTCCGCATCGGGTGATTTTCGGCAGTCTCGACACGCTTCCATGGAGCAGGGAAGGCAGGAAGGCAGGCAGGCACCCCATGGCCGCTGAATAGCCACACAAGCCGAATTCGCGCTGAGCGACAAATTGCACCGAACGGCATGTCGGAGGCGTACAGTACGATCGACAGAGCGACACAGGCTCAGCAAGAAGAGAACCATCCGAGCTGTGAACGGGGCAGCGGCACCTTCAGACTTGCGGGCAGCTCCGGCTCAAATGTGAGACACGGCCGACAGCACGCCCCCGGGCTGGTCAGTCGAGGAAAGGTGTGAGATGGCCAGGCAAGCGAGGCGAGGCGAGGCGAGGCAGGGCGGGGCGGGGCGGGGCGGCAAAGCGGACACTCTGCATGGTGGCAGGACCGAGCGGGAGGCGCTCGCTAAGGTACGAACGTACCGCCCCAGCTATCGGGAGGAGGCGGCTAGCACACTGTCTGGCATTCGCAAGGTTTCATCCAACGGCTGGGGTGCAATTCGGAGGCGCACAGAGGCGGAGGCACAGCAGCCAGCGGAGGTGCAAGGGCGGTCGGGGTAGGCTCACAGGCGAGACATTTGACAGCAGGGGGACGACAGGCCCGATTGCATCCGCGGTCACAGTCTTGCGATGCTCAGAAGCTGCTTTTTCGACGACTCAAAGCCTGCTAGATGGGCTCTCACCAGAGATGCAGCGCAGCAAGTCAGGACGTTGGGGCCGCCCACGCAGCCCGCTTAGAGGAGACTTAGGGAGGCTGAGACACCAGCTGCACTCGCGGAACGGGCTCTGCTCAATCTTGACAGCCGCACACGGCATCCACATCCTCCAAAGCTGCAGCGTCGAGCACGACAGACAGTGGGAATGGCTCGATCGACAAAGCGGGCGCTGCTTCCGTGTTTTTTTTTTTTCCCGTGTCGTGGCTTGCAGAGGCTCTTGCTTCTTGCGCTTCGAATGCAAGATTTGGCAATCAGACCGGAAAGGCCAAGACGGGGTCGTTTGACATTGTTTTGCGACTCTAGCCCGGCGAGGAGAGGAGACCAGACGAGAGATCGGGCGGCAGGAGCGCGTCCACAGGCCAGTAACGCCCACAAAGTTGAGCAGCAGCGATGATCGAGATATAGTAGGACGGGGTAGGGACGAGGGCGATCGGAGCGGCTCTTCGCGCGCCTGAGCCGCCAATTCTTAGCACGAAATCTCAGCCGGCGATGTGAGACATCTGCTGGTATGCTGTCTCACAAGCTGCATACAGCAGGCCAACTGCGCTGTCCCTAAGCGCGCCCTCCACAGCTCCTCCTGCGCTCCTTGCCTGAGTCGCCTTGCGCCGCCGCTGCCGCCATGCACAATTGACTGTGAACGAATTTGAATTGCGCCGCGGGCTCGCTGCCACATCGATCAGCGACCTATGCTACAATACATGCGAAGCGAAGCCATGGAAAAAAGTGGGGTGATATTGCACCTGTCCAAGCACCAAACGGTTTCGTTGCCGTCTGTTGCGAGCTTCTGGCGGCACTGCTTTGCATGCTTGATGCCCGTCGCAGCGGGGTGCTTACACAAATGTCTAGCAGTGCATGGTTTCTTCGGCAGTGCCCCTGCCAGTGCAGTTTGCGACCCCAAGACCCTGACTGCCACAGCGAAAGCGAGCCAATTTCAACTATCCGCTAGCGCGAATCCACTTCGGCTATGCTCCGCCCAAATCTTGGCTCTGCAGCCCTGACAACTCGTAAAGTGGCAGTCTGCTCTCAACCAACATGGCAAGGACCATGAATAGCAACACTCTCGACCGGCGCTCTAAACGCTCTTTCGTCGGCCTCGGCTGGCGCTTAGCCCGATTTCATGCCGAACGTTGCGCAGCGCTGCTGGCGATTTTGAGGAGGCTTTCCCCACTACATTAGGCCGTCCGGGCTGTGCAGGCCGAGGCCCAGCTGGAGATCGGCCTAAATTGCTGCAACCAGGCTGTAAATTTGTGCGGCGGGATCGCTCGAGACTGCCGCGGGTGGGAAAAACAAACAGATGGGCGCTTGTGCCGTCAATCGCCCATCCTCGGCCGTCAAAAAGCGAACCTCGATTCCAAGCCCCGACGAGCCCAGCCTCTTTGCCAAGTTACGCCCCGCCCCAGCCTCGCTTTCAGGCTCGAACAGCATGAAGCAAAGCTAGTTATAATATACTTTGGGCGATCGCCTCGCGGCACTAAGATCCTCAGCCGCCGTCTGAACCCGTTCGAACCTCGCGCATGATTGCAAACTCGCAGCCTATCAAGCCACAAACCACGCCTTTCGTTTTGACCGAGTCCCGACTGAGGAACGCTGGCAAGGGCTAGGCCAAGAACATACAAAGTAGGCTTTGGACAGGTTTGGCCTCATCGGAAATACCTTGGCTTTCAGCTGCCAAGTCTGCTTCTGCCAAAGGGTGGTGGGTGAGTTCAGCAAGACCCGGAACGAATCGAACAAGATCTGATGGAACTCTTCAGCCGCCACGCGCATTGAGACATGCGAGCGCTTGCAATAACGTTGAATGTCAGCTGGACAAGCATAGCCCGAAACCTGCGAACGCATAGCTTGACTGCTCGACAGGGCGACGGGAGCCATGGTCTTTGACGCGAAACCCAATATCCGAGACACCAGGGGCGACACACAGCCCGCAGAAACCCGCTCACGCTGTGTCTTCAGCGTGAAACCCGTCAGACTTTCGCTTGGCAGGTCTGTGTCACAGTATCTGGAAGCTGTGCCTGAGTGTCTTGCTCTGCATAGGACACGTGCGAGACTGTTCAGGTCGTGTGGGGGCTGTCAAGTTCAGGGCGACCATAGTGAGGGGGGCAAAAGGCCTTTCTGTGCGTCGCTGGTCCATAGCGCTGCCATGCTTGGACAAGGTTGGGCTTCTTTGACCGCTCGAAGATCCTGCAACCCTGCAAGTCTGTTTCTAGCCCTGATTGCAGCTTCGGGCTGCTTGCCGAACCGCTCGTGCTGAGGACGCACTGAAATGCAAAGGGGAGACGCCCGTTGATGGAACCTGGCTCGGCCGTGCCCTATCACCCACGCTTCAGTCCAGCTTCACTGCTCTTTGCATGGCCCGGAACATCGGTCAGTGTACTGCATCCTCCAAAGAGCCTGCAAGGTGGTTCCTAGCTCGCTTAGAGCCATGCAGCACAGTTCTCTCAAGCCACGGAATTTCGCGCTCCGAACATGCATGGTGCTTTGCGAGCCTGGACATGTGCACTTGCTCGTGAGGCGGTACTGCAGCTCTCGATTCGAGGCTCCGCACCTTCCACGAAACGACCCGCGGCCGTCGACTCAGGCACAGTTTGCAGCTTCGTCGGCTCACGACTACCGACGTGGCACCGAGCTTTATCTGGAGCCGTAGCTGCTCTCTGTGCCCGAGAACCACACACTCTCTACGCTCATTCGAGCCTGTTGCATCTGCTGAGAGGCGGAGACGGATCTTCTACTTAGCCGAGTGACGCTGAGCTCAATCAAGCGGTCCCGAATCGGAGCATTGAGCACCGAGACTCAGCCGGCAGTTGAAATGGCCGATGAACTCTGCGATGGTCACCACTCCGTCCAGGCTGGAAATGCACTCCCTCTTTTTTTGCTGCAGCTCGCTCGGCACATGCACCGCACGTCGACCTCGCATTACCGAGGTGGGTTTCAGGAACACGGCGTATGCACAAGGCTCAGGCACCTGAAGTCCACCGAACTTTCGGCATGTCTTTCGCTCGCCCTCCCGGGCAGTGACACTCATGAGCACCTCTCGGCCGTTCGACGTCTGAGCTTCATTCAAGGTCCCCCACCCGATTCAAAGCTGCTGCACTTCCCTTGGTCGCATTTAATCGGGCTTTCCTTCGACCAATCGGAAATCGATCGGATCGCCATCAGTCGCACGATGCACAATCCACAACGGAAGTGATGACATCGAACAAATGCAGCCATGTGCACACCGCAGGGCACGCCTCTCGTCCATACGCGCGAGAAGGAGAAGAGAAGAAACGCGAGGTAACGGAGTGTGGAAAATGGGGCATGGACGCGGCGGGCGGACCAGATGCTGCGGCAAGCAGCGACTGTTGGAGATGACAGTTTTGATGAGGAGGAGGATCGGGTGCGATGGACGTGCTATCCTCGGTGCGACGAGATCTACGGCCTATGCTTAGTCACGACCTTCATTCATGTAGAGAGCGTCGAGGAGTCAGAAAGCTTGGAACTTGAGGTGTGTCACTTTCATCAGCGAGAAGAGAACCGACTTGTCGGAAGCGTTGCCATCTCCCACGGCTGCGACACTTGTCTCCAACTCACTGAGGCGAGTTCATGAGTACGTGAATATCATCATCCTCACTTGCAATTCGAGCTTACGCTGCGGCAATGCCCTTCTACTGTATAGGTGACCCTCTCTGAGGTTCTGCCGCTCTACTTGTCAGGCTCACTTCTCGGCAAGGACAATTGCTGTCATGACTCACTATGGTCTCGAGATGTTGTAGCAGAAGATTCATTCCTTGAAGGATGTTGTCACCCAGAAGAAGGTGCCCAACTCGCAGTACGTCTACAGCTGGTCACCTTTTGTTGTCTCGTTTGGCGCCGACATTCATGAATACCAATCCGCACATGCTATGGACAGAGCTTTTATTTCGCAGAGACTACAGCTTTAAACCGATCCGGGTATATTTGGGCTACCAGCCATACATGCATCGCGAACGATGCGAGGCTTGGTGGGCAAGGGATCTTAATAAGACTTGAAGGCCGAACGCAGGTTCTTCATCGATGCCAGCCAGCTCTGCATTGTCGTGCCGGGACCAGAGGCGGGGTTGGGCACATACAGAACCCCGTGGCCCGAGCCGGGAGTCATGAAGTCCTTGGCCTGGTTGGTAGGCGTACTGGTGATGTTGGCAAAGTACTTTGTGATGATGGTGGAGAACTCGTCGCCAGTCACGCCCATGAAGGTCGGCAGCACGGTGTCGGATGCAAACGACAGCGATCCGAACCTGCTCCCCGGGTTGGCCTGCGAAAGGCCGGGGAGGAACGTGTTGAACTCGCCGACCTGGCACTTGGGGCAGTCCCTGCCCGAGGGCTGGTTGATCTTCCAGCTAGGCCTGGTGTTGAGGTAGCCCGGCGTGGTAGCACACGAATCGGCGATCAGATGCGTCTTGGCCCACGGCCAGGCCTTCTTGGCGAGGTTGTAGTTGAGAGTCGCTCCGTAGCAGCCTGCACTGGTCCCGGTGACCCACACGTTGCTCACGCTGGGCACGGCGCCGGCGACGACCGAGAGGATGTTCTGGAAGTTGACGCTGCCGTGGTGGTTGATAGGCGCAGGCGCGCCAGGGTAGGTGACGACGTTGTTGCCTGCATGCACGTCGGCAGTGCAGTAGGGGACGAAGACATAGTGCGCCGCCGACCAGGGGTTGTTGCGTGCGGGATCGCGCGAGGTGAGCAGCAGCTGGTTCTCGAGCGATTGCCGGGTGTTCGCTTGGAAGGTGGCGTTGTTGTATCCCTGGAGGTTCATGGCCATTGGGGTGACAAAACACGACTGGGTATCCCAGCACGCTCCTCCGCCATCAAAGTAGATGAGCAGCTCGTTGGCGTTGGCGTGCATGTTGTAGGCGAAGCCAGTCTGACTGCCGTCGGCGCAGACGTTGCCTCCCTGATCGCTCCAGATCCACGTATCGTAGGCGGGTGGGACGAACGTGGAGCGGCTCCATGCGAGAGGGCTGGCAGTGGCGAGCATGGCTCCCGCCAAGAGGGCGAAGGACGCGGTCAGACTTGCACGCATCTTGTTTGTTCTCCTTGATGTGTATATGTGCGGTGACCTGAATGAGGAAGGGACAGAATAGCAAGGTGTCCTTCGAGGACGTTTATATACATCTCTTGATTGCAACGAAGCCCTCTCAATGACCGGCGTAGTCTGCTGCAAGGCGCGAACTTCCATCGGCTGTCACGTCTCTACGAGATCTTGAACAAGACGACACATCACTTTCGCATGAGGCGTGCGGACCCCGACGAGGCGAGCCTTAGGCTATGCACTGAGCTCCTTGGCGTAGCATCGATCCAATTTGAAGATCCATGCTCGCTGTTCAGCTGAGATGCGTTTTGTCATGCGCGGTATCCTTGGTTAAAATGGTCTGGCGGGAGTCTCGTACAGAGCGTTACGAGTAGCTTCGGACGCGGGAACGCCCATTGCAGGTCCGATCCACCAGACATGATAGTAGGAGGTCCCAGCCAGGACAACGTGGGCAGGTCCTACTCGACAGAGGGCCCGAGCAGGCGAATAGCGTAGCGAGAAAGCAAGGGGCCGAAAGGGGCCCTTTGAGCGAGCCAAGCGTCTCCGGCCCGACGAGGTGCGAAGGCCAAGTGGAGTCAAGGCTCGTGCTCACACGCTTCCCGCGGATACTCGCGACGGGACGCTGGCTAAAGCGGGCACGCGACGAAGGGCAGTGTTGAGGGGAAATACTGGTGCCGAGGCCGGCACTAGCTGCTCGGCACGAAGCACAAGCGGCTCGTGTGGGGTATCCATCCCTTGCTCCCGACCCGACCCCGCTTTTCAATGCGCATGAAGACGGCAGAAAGACGCAGTTCAGTTTTGTTTGACCCACGAATTTCTCAGTTCCCATGAAGACGCAGTGGATGGTGACAAGCGGAGTCCAAGATGGCCGCGGACGGGCTGTTGGACAGGGCGGAGTTGCAATCTGCGCAAATACCGTTGTCGTGCCGCTGCGATGGGTGCCAACGCGACAAGACAAGCGCGTTCCACTTGGCAGGGACCCTCAAACCGATGCCGCTTGACGACTCCTATCTTGCGACGCTAGCGAGCTGCGATGGATACGGCAGCGGTCCAACTTCTCTTCTAGGAACGTCGTCGTCGTCGAGGGCCGCTTTGCGTCCGCTACAGGCGAACGCCGAGGAAAAAGTCGCCGACAACAATGCAACGATGGTCACCAGCAGAGGCTCGCCTGTGTCGGAGCTTGAAACCTGGTCCCGGCTGCGCGCAAGACGTTCAACATTTCTTCGCATCTACGCTGCTCTCTACGATGTCTCCGCTCTGAGCCGGAAGCTGGTGATGATGAATGAGCTAGACGATAACGCAACGTAGAAAGATGGGACTAGAGCCATGCCTCTCGCACTCCTGAAGCATGGGGCGGAATTGAGTCCCTAAGCGAGCTCGGTTTCTGCATCCGAGCTCAGGGTCCCGAGCTCGCAATTGAGTGCAAGAGATCAATATACAGTAGCAATCGCAGGATCGACGCATCATGTTGATCTACAACTACTGTACTGTACAGTCTCCTTCGCTGGGCCGCGCTGCTGCTGGATGGCGTGCTCGCGCGATGAGGCCAGGCAAGCACCTGCTCGATGCACGTCGAGCTCAAGATGGGTGGTCCTAGCCTGCTTTGCTCTCATGGATGCCGTCTGATATGCACGGTTCGAGCCGGCGCAATCTCTGTTGACCGCGATGCGATCGGATGTTTCAGCACGGGCACCGGGAAGCACTCGAGCCTGTTTGCACGGCACGGCTCTCATCGTTTGAACATAGCAAATCATCACCAGGTGTCTTTGAACCAGAGCCCATTGCGGCTCAACCCTTGGCCCTTTTCATTGCGCTGCAGCCCAGCGCATGGTCCTCTTTACACGTCACGTCTTCAGAGCGGCTGGCTGCGATCGCCAGCCTACGCGTTTTGGCCTCGTCGGCAGACGCTGAGAATCACAAAGACTGACGCCACTGGACATCGTCGGCCGCGATGAAGGTGGTGCACCTTTGCCCGTCGCGCTCGCGTGGGTGTCGCTTTTTGCGCGCTGAGTTTGGAGCAATGGGCCCGCGTTGTCTCACCTCGTCCCTGACGCGCGATCCCAACAAAAATGCCCGATTCCCAGCGGCCCCTCATAGCGATGCTGCAGTAGCCGTGTCTCAGCGTTGCTGAAGCCTGAGAAGACCAAAGCTGACTGCTGCAAGGGTTCTTCCAGAAGTGGCTGCGCCGGTGTCACCAAGAAGTCGGGTGGAATCATGCCTGCCGCTGCCCGATTCCTCCGAGCCGGTCATGTCCGCTTCTCCGGCGCGTGCTGTGCATTCGCATTGATGCGCGCGAAAGGCCAACTACAAGCGACTTCGATGGATCGTCGCAACCAGGTAGAGGCGTCGCCAAAACGTTCGAGCAGCACAGCGACAGTGTCAACTGCATCCAGGAGCAGGCGCGTGACTTTTGGAATGTTAGGTCGTTTCCTTTGTTGCAGCCACATATAAGTATTATGTCAGCACGCGTAAGATGTGGATTTGGGTTCTGGCTGCAGCGCCGATTTTTTTCTTTCTCCCCTCTGCAGAGCGACGTGCAGCTGTGAGCAAAAAAGTGGAATTTGGCTGTTGAGCTGCAACATTTTCGGCTGAACGAAAGAGAGCTCTCCTCTGCGCTCTGCCCGCCTTCAAGCATTGCTTCCACAAACACCATCACGGCGCAACACAAAGGCTCCCTACACCATGTCGAAAGACGCAAAGAGCCCGACCAAGGAGTCCAAGAGGAAGTCCAAATCCTCGGACGCCGCAGAGTCGCCCAAGAAGTCCAAGAAGACCGCATCGGCAACCGCGTCTTCTTCTTCGAATGTGGAATCGACTTCGTCCAAGGGCAAGTCCAAAGCAAAGGATGGCCAGGCCACGCTCAAGGTGCAAGGCTCCAAGTCTGCGTCGCAGCAGCTGAGCAAAGCCGGAGCCGCCTTCGCCTCGTTTGCCGACTACAATCCGGCGCCCTCCACCAAGTTCAGCCTGTACCGCGCTGAGGGTCTGCCAGACGAGACGGGCGCACGAGACGACGCATCTGACGAGCGCTTGCTGCTTGCTGGCGAGACCGACACCATGGCCTACGTTGGCAACAACTTCGAGTTCGGCAGCACCGCCGAGGTGCGAGGCTACACGGGCGAATACATGGTGGGCATCTACGACCCCTCGAGCAGCTCGATCACGCTGCGTGCGCTACCCACGTTCCAGGTGGCGCGCTCGATCAAGGCCAACAGCTCGCTCGCATCCATCTCGAGCAGCCGCACGTTCGCCGACTATGGCGAAATGACCGCCGCACGCCGCGCACTCGGCGACGCCTTCGGTAATCGCAAGCAGAAGGCCAACGCGCGCAACCAGGACCGCATGAAGGTCGACACGGCCAACATGGAGGTCATTCTGGACGACTTTACCGGTGGCATCCAGGACAGCGTTGCGTCGCTGCCGTCGCTGGACGAGGTGCTGGCGTCGTCGACGGCTTCGCGACCCATGCCGCCCGCCAACCTGGACGCCAAGCACCCCGCCGAGGCGTACCGCATCTCGGACCTCATCCCTACGGACGTCTTCCAGGCGCTGCCGATACAGAAGCTCATCGACAACGTGCACGATGCCGACGAGCTGCAGAAGCTCATCCCCTACTCGCGCGAGTTCCCCGATTGGATCTGGTCGCGACTCGTCGACAACCTGCAGCGCAGCTCGCACCTTGGCGGCGGCAGCAAGAGCCAGAAGCACACCACTTTTGACGACGACGATGAGGATGCCGACAAGCCGGCGAACGGCGACGACGACGATGTGATGATGATGCCGGCGCTGGGTGCGACCGAGGACAAGGAGGATGCGACGAACAAGGTGCGCCTGGCGTACTACATGTCGATGCTGTGGTACCTGCACTCGCGACCCAAGTCGGTTTCGCAGCGCAGCCGCCTGATTACTTCGCTCAAACTGGATGGCGAGGATGCGAACAAGCGCATCGTGCGTGCGCTGCTGAACACATTCAGCGAGACGCCGGCGAACTCGGATCGGGCGCAGATGTCGGCGTTCCACCAGACCAAGCTGCTGGCGTACATGTGTGCGCTGGCGCTGCATCTGGACAACTTTTCGGTCGACTACGACAAGCTGGCTCGCAACTGCAACATTGCGCCGTCGACGCTGCGTGAGCTCTTCCGCACACTCGGCTGCACCGCCGCCACGACGGGCGGCGAAAAGCGCATGGTGCTCAAGACGCCCTTTACGCTGCCACAGCCCCGAAAGGGCAAGGCGGGCGGCCGAAAGTGAGGGCTGCTATCCACTCACCCACTCGTGTACATTCATCCACATTGCATTTCTCTCTTTTCCATCAGCAATAGTCTTTCTTTGATTCAGGAGTGAGATGCTGTGTTCTATGGCTGAGATTCGCGCTCGAGCGTGGCGGTGAAGTGCGACCAGAACGGGTGGGATTGCCATTCGGGCCCCATAGATTTCGCGACGGTGCCACGGGCGAAGCGTGTCGGTGGACCGTTCTGCGTTGGTGCTGTTTCTTCGGAGTCCTTTTCGAGGTACCATAATGTGTCTACGCCTTGGTCGACGAGATAGTGTCTGAGGCGGGTGTAGTTGAGTCCGACAGCATGCACGCCATGCGAATCGTCCGAGAGACACAGCCTACCGCCTAGCTTGATGATGAGCCGCAGAACGTCTGGGGCTGGGTAGGCTGAGGACCAACCCTTGCGGAAGGCTGCTGCGTTGCATTCGAACAGTGCGCCGTATGCCACGGCGAAGCGCACATTGCGTTCTACCTTGGCCCACAACTGCGGCTCTTCGAGCTTGAGTAGCGGCTCAAAGAGGCGGAAGAGGTCAAAGTGGCCTACAACCTCGGGCCGGAGTCGCTTCAGCACCTCGAGCTGATCGTCCAGATATGTGTGTACGAGCTCGAGATGCGCCTGCTTCTTGTCGCCGTGCGCGGCGGTCGAGGCAAAGCTCTCGACCGAGCGGTCGAATGTTTCGCGGTCAAAGTCGATGGGGATGGCGTGGCTGTGATGCAGCGATCCTACGATGTAGTCGACGGTTCCTTTACCAACTTTCTCGGGCGGAGTGTTCGCATCGCTACCGAGGGTGTGGGTGAGGTAGTCGAGCGTGCCTGGACTGGTGATGTTTTCGGTCTCGCAGCCGACGAGCACGTTCAAGCCGCGAGAGCTGTATGCGCCCTGTAGCCTACGTGCCTCGGAAAGATAGCTGTGGAAGGTGTCGCGTAGGTGGTCGGGCGTGATCGCAGCCTCGAGCTCTTCCGGATAGAGCTCCGATGGGTTCTGACGTGGGACGTGCTCGCTGAGGTGGAAGTGCGTGAAGCCGAGCGCTTGTGCGCGCTCCAGGACGTGCTCGAGCGAGTCCTTGGCATGCGAGCAGAACTGACCGCTGTGCGAGTGGTGCGAGTGCGGCATCTCTGTCCACTATAGTCAGGCGATTTGGAAGAGGAGCTTGTGGTCCAGCTGACCTTGAGAAAGTGGAGAAGAAGTGCGGACCTAGCCTCGGAAGTCGGAGTCACAGCCTACGTATCGACCCGATTGATTCCGATGCCAGACTTGAATCGGGTTTGAATTTCTAAAAGCGTTGCCGGCGGCAAGCCAGCAGCTTATCAGATGAAGAGCTTTGCTCGGCGCGGAGGGTGGGTGGCGAGCATTCAATATGCCGGCCACCCACGCAATGCGCGCTTACCGTGAGGCGAACGCCGTTCGTTTGCGGACCGGCTTTCCACCATGGCGCTGCCCCGTACATGCCGCTCCGAGCCTGTGTCGAGGCTTCAGGAGCCTGTGCATAGCCGCTCTGCAGTCCCCACCAGCCTCTCTGGGGCGCTGTCAGAGCTCCGACGATGATAGTGGTGGCTGTCGTCTTGGCAGTTGACACGGTCTGGCGGTATGGGCTAATACCGCCATGCGGGGCCACAGAGTCACGCGATGGAATGGCGACAGGCGACAACCAAAGGTTGCCAGACTTGCTCCGGGCCCCGAGTGGGATTTGGAGCCGAAAGATGAAGAAGCAGCAGACCCCAGTCAACCGGCTCCCAACCGGCATTCACTGCGCTTCCAAGGCGCAGAGAGCCAAAAAAACTTGGCTCGAGCGGAATTTCGCCGGGCAATTCAGCGCGTGAGCAGCAGAGGCAAAGCGAGGCGATTTGCGCAGAGGCCAAGACGCGAGGTGTTTTGAAACCAGATGGAAAATCTTAAATTTTTTGGCTCGGGCGAGAGCCAAATCAGAGAGGAAAAGCGAGATGGCGAGCCGGAAGTTGGCTGCCGGTGCACCTCTCGCGCCTTGGCTTTGGCCTTTTTTTTTTGTCTCCGCCCGGCACGCCCGACGAGTCAAACGACCAGAATCATCAGATTTTGGCAACACGCACGCGTCGCCTGTCTTTCCTCTGGTGAGGCGCCTGAGCGCGTGTCGCAGCGAGGGCCCAGCGTGGCGGTGGACGGTGGCGCGGCGCCTCAGTCGGAAGGAGGCGACTCTTCTTTTTCCAACACGCCTCGCTGCAGCACGTCGGAAGCAAGGAAGATCCTTTTTGTCTTCGGGTTCGCCGCCTCGTCGAATCAGACAGGAAACACGCCACGCTCTCTCACCCCCCACCTCACCACTGCTGCGCAAGAACTCCAAACAGGGTTCGAGCACGCGCAAATCTTTTTTTTTTTTTGCTTTCCTGTTTTCCGGCAGGATGGCCTGAGCCCGCGTGCTGTCGCTCCGTTCTTTCGACTGCAGCGCGTTGCAGCAAGGTCTGCATCCTCCGCCGCGATGCGTAGCTCATCGCGCTCTGGGCAGTGGCAGACCCGAACCCTCGATGCAGTGCCAGATCGTGTGCATGTGCCGGTCGGTGTGTGTGAGAGAGAGTGTGTGTGTGTCGGCTCATCCGCCACCGAACTTTCCTGCTTTGAGCGGAGAGCAGCGCAGCGCAGTGCCGTGAGCGTGCGATTCACATTCTTCGTCTGTGCCCGACATTTTGACCGACCACTCTTGCTCGAGACGCTCAATCATATGCTCACAACTCTATCCTTTTTCCTTCCCACACTCGTCCATTCATCCGGCACAGAGGCGCTTCCCGTCCCTTTCTCCTAGTCTTCGCCCCCTACAGACACGCTCGTCGCGGTCTTGCTTGCATCTTCCCCCTGGCCTACAAAAGCCACTGCGCTTCTGGAATCAGCCGCATCGCCTCTGCCACCAGCGCGACAAGCTCGATTCGCCACAGAGATCAACCGGCCTTTCGCTCTTCTCGCCTCAACCGAACGGCACATCCCAGAACATCTCCGCATCTAGCTCGACTCGACGCGCAGCTTGGTCATTACGCGTTTGCCACCGTCGGTTTCGGCTGCTTCATATCCGCACATCTGCCGAACGCGCCACCCCCGCGATCGACCGCGCAGCGCATCGCCGCCCCACTCCAAGACCGATACCATCCCCACCGCGTCTTAGGCACTTGCCATCATGGATCTCGTGCTCGAACTTGCAGACACCTATGCGCTCGACAAGGTGTGGGCCACTGCCCTGCCTGCGCTGCCTCGCGCGTTTGCCAAGGACCCCACGGCGCTAGCCTCGCTCGCGTCGGCGTCATCCGCATCCAACTTTTCGCACCTTCTTGGGCTCAAGGACGCCGCATCGTGGGCAGCATCCGCAAGCACATCGGCGTTGTCGCCCTCGAGCTGGTTTGAGAACACGGTGCTCAAGAACGCCGTCGCGTCGGCACTCGGCGGCGAGGCGGTCAACTGGTCGGCGCTCCAGAGCGTCTCGGCGCTGCCACGCGACAATGTGGTGCGTCAGACCGTATCGCTGCTCGTCCTGACCTACATCGGCATCCTGGTGCTCTACTTTACCTTTGCCGGCCTTTCGTACAAGTACATCTTCAACAAGGAGATGGAGAAGCATCCGCGCTTCCTCAAGAATCAGGTCAAGCTCGAGATCCAGGCGTCGATGCGCGCGTTTCTGCCGCTCGACTTTCTGACCGTCCCCTGGTTCGTCCTCGAGGTGCGAGGGCACAGCAAGCTGTATAACAGCATTTCGGACTACGGCTGGGCGTACGCGGTGCTTTCGGTGCCGCTCTTCCTTGTGTTCACCGACTTCCTGATCTACTGGGTCCACAGGATCGAGCACCACCCGCGGCTGTACAAGCACGTGCACAAGCCGCACCACAAGTGGCTCGTGCCCACGCCGTTTGCCAGCCACGCCTTCCACCCGCTCGACGGCTATGCGCAGTCGCTGCCCTACCACATCTTCCCCTTCGTCTTTCCGCTGCACCGCGTGGTGTCGATCTGGCTGTTTGTGTTTGTCAACCTGTGGTCGATCCTTATCCACGACTCGGACATGATCTGCAACTCGCCGCTCGAGAAGATCATCAACGGACCCTCGCACCACACGCTCCACCACCTCTTCTTTACGTGCAACTACGGCCAGTACTTTACGGTTTGCGATCGCATGGGCGGCTCGTACCGCGCACCGAGGCAGGAGGACGACCCGATGCTCGCCGTCACTGCCGCGAGCGAAAAGGCGGCTCTCGCACAGAAGAAGGCCGTCGCAAAGGCCGAAGCCGCCGCCCAAGGTCTCTCGGACGACCAGTCCGATGCCTCGTCCAGCGGCGATGAGGGCGTCGTGATCAAGAAGAACAAGTAGTTTCGCGCTCTCTCGCAATAATGGACTCGACTCCGCCCACCCAATGCCATATACCTTGCTGCGGCTGGCATGTGTGGGCGCCGCAATCCTCTTTCTCTCTCATTTGGATCCACTTCAATCAGAAAAACCAGCATTCCCACCAATCCACCTGGCGCGCGTGGCGTCTAGATGTGTGTCATTGCGTGTATGAATCGTATGAGTTGTATGCGCGATTCTAGAGGCCCTTGTTGAATTCGACCTGGGTGATGGGGTTGCCCTGGGGGTCGGTGAGGTGGTGGAACTTGGGCTCGAGCGTCTGTGGCGACGTCTTGGCCACCTGCGGGAAGGTGGCGATGGCGGGCGGAAGGAAGACGAGCAGACTGGTGCCGATGAGGGTGAGGTCGACGGCGCGCGTGAGGGCGCCGCTGGCGGGAATCACACGTGCGCGCTGCAGGAACTTGAGTGCCAGTGGCGGCAGGATCAACGTCGGAACTGCAAAGCCACACCGCAGAAAAGTCAGCTTGGTACTGTGGGACGCAACGTGCGGCAGAGATGCGGGTGAACTTACTGTTGGTGAGGACGCGCGAGGCAGCGGTCATGGCCACGGCCCGCTGGCCCGCCTTGGAGCTGTCTCCGACATGATGGCGGTTGCCCTCTGCATCGCGGATGTACACGCCGACGCCGTCCTTGATCTCCTTCCAGCGCATGCAGCTGATGTTGACGATACCCGCACTAGCGACGCTGACAAAGGGTACCAGGCTCGTAAGCACGCCCTTGACGCCCGGGCTGACGCGCAGCTTGGGTACGCCTCGGCTCATGCCCACGGCGATGCCCACGGCGCTCGTCGTGGCCGCAGCATACGCCAGCCCGACCTCCTTCATGTTCATGGGTACGCTCTTGTTGGCGTTCGAGTAGTTGACCGCTACGTTGAGACTCTGGTTGACCCATTGCCAGAAGACGATGCCCGCCAGACTCGGGTTGGGCATCAACATTCCACCCACCACGAGCAGGTTGGTGGGCACAAACGCGGCCATCCTGAACGGCAGCAGAATCACCTCGCCCGTATCTGGGTGCACGGACGAGTCGACCAGCTGCTTGGCCTTCCAGTATCGCTCCGCCTCGGAGCGCGGCACCAAGTACGTGCCCGTGGTGCGGTTGGCGGGGAACTTCGCCTCGTAGCTCGCCACGGTCTCCTGTGCGGCTTTGAGCTCAGCATTCGAGGCAAGCAGCGTAAGCGGCGAGGTGACCGAGGCAAAGTGGAGCAGTCGTCCCTTGAACGTCGAGAGGTCATAGCGATCCTTGGTGATGTCGACCAGGTCGGCCTGCGGTGTATACTCGGAGGTGGTGGAGGCTTCCGAAGGCGAGTGGATCGCATACCGCTGCCGAGCCACTGACAGCAGCGGCGTACTCTCCACGGCCCCGCCGGGCGAGATGGCAGAGGTAGTCATCTCGAGACTAGCTTGCCTGTTCGTGGTGGTACGCAGAGAAGCACGACCCACCCTCATGATGCAAAGATGACTCGCCGACTGCAACTGTGACGCGAAATCGCACCAAAAACGTGGCCCCGGCCGTGCCAAATTGAATGTTTCACCGACAACCGAATCGCCCCACACTCGAAACACACTCGACACACTCGACACACTCGACACGATCGCCAGGCCTGATCCTGTTACGACATTGGATTGCGAATGCCAGCTAGTGAACCCCCCACAGATGCGTTTCCGAGTCCCATGCGGTGCTGGCCACCAGGCCGTCTTGAAAGAGACTCCATGCCACGCCTACGACGAACTCGGTGTGTGTGTCGTGGATCTTGCGCATGGCGCCGGCCGCGGCCGCGTTGGGGCCCTGCCCCGGTTGCGGTGGTGGTTGCACTACGCCGGGTGGTCCACTGAGCGCTGCTGCGTCGGTATCCCATATGCGTGCGGTCATATCGTAGCTCGCACTTGCGAGCAGCTGGGGTGCATGCGGCGAGTAGGCCACCTTTCGCACGGCGTATTCGTGGCCCAGAATCGCCGCCAGCGGCGTTGCGACATCGAGCGGTGACGCCATGGCACCCGGTGGCTTGGAGACGGCATTGCGCAGATCCCAGGTCTTGATGACGCGGTCGGTGCTGCCGGTAGCTATGGTCATCGGGCGATACTTGTTCCAGTCGAGACACAGCACCTCGCCTCCGACGGGCACGGTTGCCGTGGGTTGCGCGGCTGGTTGGCGCAGGTCAAACAGTCGGAGATGGCCGTCTCCACACGCTGTTGCGAGCAGGTCGGGCGAGTGTGGTGAGAAGGCACATGCATAGACGCAGCCGGTATGCGCGGTGATGGCCATGATGCTGTTGGGCCGTTCTGGATGCCACAACCTGACGCTGGCGTCCCAGCTGGAGCTCGCAAAGACGTTCTTGTTGATGTTGTTCCAGTCGACGCAGAAGACCTCTCTGTTGTGCTCCTGCCAGTTGCGGATCGGATGATCCTGCAACGCACAGTCCCACAGCTTGATGGATCCGTCGCCGGACGCGGTGACGAGCTGGTTCTCGTGTGCCTCGCTGAACGCAACGTCATACAGCCCGTCCTGCGTATCGAACACCTTGTCCACCACCAGACTCGGGTGAGGCGCAGATGCGTTGCGTGCGAGCGAGAGAATGTGCAGCCGTCCGTTTCCCACCAAGCCGTAATTGGCTGATGAGGCCACCGCGAGTCGTTGTTCAAAAAAGGGCGACCATGCGATCGAGTAGCCCGCGTATCCTGGTGTGCGCACGCGCGCCAGTGGCGGTGTGGGCGGGTTCATGGCGAGCGATTGAGACCGTCGCCGATGATGCGAGAGTTGTGGGGTGCGGTGATGGTGGGTGTGTGGAGACGCAAAGTTGAGTTGGCTTGTGCTTGTGCTGGAACGAGATGGTGGCCCTTGCGATCTTCCGGGTAAGCTGGCCGTCGAGCGCGCCGGTTAGCCGATGCCGTCGTGGATTCCGTGAATTTGTGCGCCGATTTTGTAGGTAAATTCGGCAAAAAGGTTTGGTCGAACTGGGATTCGAACCCAGGAAATACTGGAGGTGTTGCCATAACGTGGCCAAGAAGTCAGAGTTCTTGAAGCCAGCCCCATAACCACTCGGGCATTCGACCAGAGTAGTGCAGGAACAGCAGAATATGCAGTACAGCACCGCTTGATCTCCTGAATGCCGACCGACACGAATCCCGTCGCCGGTCCGCGGAAAAATGGGCAACGGGTGCGGAAATGACTTCATCTGTCCGCTCGAATGCCGGTGCCAGCGTCTGTCGAAATTGGCGCCGATGGGAAAGTGCGCCGTGGGAACGCTCACCGTTCGGCCCGAGCGGGAGGCGTGAGCTCTCCAATGACCGGCGCTGCCAACGACAGTGTGATGCACCGTGCGGAAGGCATTCCGATGCTGAGCTACAGCCGTGAGTGGTGCGTGCTTCTCTGGTGCCCGGCGCGGCTATCAGGCCATCTGCGCAAGGACGGACAAATGCGTGTCATGGGCCTCCGCAGAGTGGAATTTTCGGCCAATCTTCGATTCCTGCGGTTTTGGCTCAGAAATCCGATGTCATGCGCCCAGCCGCTTCGGCATCTCTGCGCCAAAACTCGACGGCGCCATTTGTCAGGCGTAGAGCAGCGCAGCGCAGCGCAACGCAGCGCCACGCAAGGGCCAACGGCGCGCACCACGCAGCAGCAGCAGCACCTCAACCGTCGGAATCTGCTCAGCCGCTCGGTACCGTTTATAGCACGCGCCCAATCACCATGCTGTGATTGCCGTGCTAACCACGCCGCTGGACGGCATTCAAGCTCGGCTGCGCGCCAGCTAACTTAGCATCAAACCACACCGCCCCGGCCAACATTGCCGTTTGGCCCCACACCACCACCACCACCACCAACCCCTTCTCCGCCGGTGTCGCATCTGCTTCGCCATCATGCCGTCGCAACTCTTCGCCGTGTCGACGCAGAGCTCGCTCGTCTCGTCGCCCACCTTTTGGTCCGCTGCGGCGATCGTGCTGGCGCTCTTCGCATGGAACCTGCTCCGCGTCCCAGCGGGCCTCAAGCGCCACGGCCCCGTCAAAGCATACACCAAGTCGCTCCTGCCCGGCCTCGGCCCCTTCCAGCTCTACTCGGAGCGCAACAGCTTCCTGCGCTCCGTGTTTGGCGACCCAGAGACATGGGACCGCACACCGCCGACGCAAGATTCGGTCCGCGTCAACTCGCGCGGCCACATCATGACAATCATCAACAATCCCACCAAGGACGGCAAGACCTTCTTCCACGACCGCGGCCTCAACTTCAACAATGGCTACGAGGTCATGTTTGCCGGCATCCCACAGCTGCCCTCGTGGCTCCAGAAGACGCCGCCCGCCGACGATGCCGGCTCGGACGGATTCGTGCAGAACCTGCGTGGCAGCCTCAGCACCACCAGGCTCCAGGACAATCTGTCCGAAATGGTGCGCTGCTCCGTGGATTTGTTCAAAACCCTGCCCGATAGCGGCGACATCAACATGCACGCCACCATCTATCCGCTCGTCTTCCAGATCAGCATCCTGTTCGTCGGCCTCGCCGAGCACGCACGCGACATCAACGCCGTCAAAGCCATGGAGGCGCCCTTCTGGTCGTTTGCAGACAATACCGGCTTCATGGCCACGCACTTCCCGCTGCTGCCCATCCCCTCCACCGTCAAAAAGTGGATTGGCGCTGTAAAGATGTCGACGGCCATCCGCACCACCGTCGAGAAGCGCAAGGCCGAGGGTCGTCGCGAGAACGACTACATCCAGGAGATGATCGACCGGGACGCATCGATCAAGTCGATCGAAGACTTTATCATGGGCGGACTGTTTGCCGCGATTATCAACACCACGGGCGTCACATCGTATCTGCTCGCTTTTCTCTGTACCGATGCCAAGCTTCGCGATGAGGTTCGCGCGGAGTTCGAAGCCATCTTCCGCAAGGCCGCGGAAGAGCGCGGTGACGACTACGACACGCTCACGCTGCAGGAGAAGCTTGAGCGCACGCCGCTGTCTGTCTGGGAAGGCGAATTCCCGATCTACGACAAGGTGCTCGACGAGACGCTGCGAATCCTGATGATCAGTCTGATCTTCCGACGCAAGTTGCGAACGGCATCCAAGGTGACGCAGACCACCACCACGATCGCCGGTTCAGAGGTGCAGGACCGCGAATTCGTGTCGTTCTGGCTCGGAGCGGCGCATCGTAACAGCACCATCTACAGCGAGCCGCTCAAGTTTGACCCGACGCGCTTCGAGCGTGGCGAGGGCAAGAAGGAGGGCGAGTTCGTACCCTGGGGAAGCGGCAGGCATGTGTGTCTGGGCATGCGATTCGCCAAGCTCGAAATCAAGACCGTCCACGCCGCTTTCCTCCTCACCTTCCCCGATACGACCACTACCGATGGCAAGGGCAAGCCATTTGTCGATGGAGATCTGCCCCTCCCGGACCAGGAAAGCGAACACAGAAGGTACCCCATCAAACCCGTCGCCC
The DNA here is from genome assembly GCF_000747765.1 of Moesziomyces antarcticus. Lineage (NCBI taxonomy): Eukaryota > Fungi > Basidiomycota > Ustilaginomycetes > Ustilaginales > Ustilaginaceae > Moesziomyces > Moesziomyces antarcticus. The sequence goes on from NW_014639001.1 coordinate 105,916, forward strand.
TCTCGTACAACACAAACACCCTGCGCGCCTTGCATCCGACGCACTAGCTTTCACCCTGTCCTGCTCCGAGTCGTGCCCCTGCGCAATCGCAATGCAAATCGTCCAGCCTTGGCTTGAATCGCTCGGCGTACTCACCGCCGTTGTGCCCGCCCACACGTTTCTGTCTCGCTCCGCACCTTGACTCGCCGCACACACCGCACACCCCAAACGCCACGCACGAAACCATTGCACAACTACATACTGAGCCCGACATCGCCACAAGTGCGGTTCTACACCTTGAAGAAGGGGTTGCTGTCGGACGCGCCTCCACTTGCGCCCTGACCCTGGCCCTGGCCCTGACCCTGCGCACTGGTGTTGGCGTTAAAGTTCATGCCCGTCTTCTGCGTGCGCATCTGATTGTAGTGGGCAATGTTGGGACCCATGCGCATATCGCCCGTATTGCCAAACGTGTCCACGCCATCGCCGAGCGCCAACAGCCTGTTGAGCTCGCCGAACTTGGCGTCGTCGTTCACCTTGGCGCGGATAGGTCGGTTCTGCTGCTGCTGCTGCTGCGGTGCCGGTGCAGGCGAGGCAGGCTGCGGCTGCGGAGTCGGCTGCACAGGCGGAGGCGTAGGTGCAGACGAGAACAAGTCACCCACCGGAACGTTATGCTGCTGCTGCTGCTGGCCACCGGACTGGAGCCAGGGATTGTTGGATCCGAACGACGTCTGCTGAGGCACGAGCGGCTGCTGCTGCTGCGTCATGAGGTTCTGGTACTGCACCGCCGCCTGCTGCAGCTCGAGCTGACGCTGGTACTCGGCCTGCTGCTGCTGCATGTACTGCTGCTGCATAAGCTCCTGCTGCTGCAGCTGGTTCTGCATAAAAGGGTTGTAGCCCGTAGGCTGCATCTGCATGTACGGGTTGAACGACGTGTACTGGGGCTGCACGCCGTAGTTCTGGGAGCCCGAGGTATCGACGAGCGGGTTGCCGAAAAAGTCGACCTGCTGGTTCTGGGTATAAGCGTTGGCGCCGTCGAGGTTGATCGAGTCGTCAAACAGCGCGTTCTTGTTGGCGTCTTCGAGCGCCTTGATGCGCTCCTCCTCCTCCTTTTTGGAGAGCGCCAGCGCACGCTGCAGCTCCTCCTCGTCCTTGGCCTCGGCGCGGATGCGGTCCTGCTCCTGCTGCGCCATGCGCTTCGACTCCTCGATCGCCCGGCGCAGCTCGTCGTCCTCGTTGTTGTTGTTGGGCCGACGGCGACGCTCCTGCTCGGCACGCCTCCTCCTCGCTTCGTCATCGTCATCGCCCGCGCCGTTGGACATGCGGTCGCGCATGTGCGAACGCGAGCGACGCTCGTCGCGCAGGCGCGCCTCATCCTGAAGCAGATTGGTGATGTCCTTTGCCTTCTGACGCACGTTGGCGCCCTGATCCTTGCCGGTCTCGTCGATGTACTGGAACTCTTTGAGCGTCTTGACGATGTAGATGTTGTCGCGGAAGTAGATGACGACGTTTTCGGAGCCGGCGTGGAGCAGATAGTCGAGCAGGGTGAGCGACTTGAAGACGTGCCTCCAGTTCTTGCCCTTGTCGTTGAGACGCTTGTCGAGGATCTCCATCATCTCGATGAACTCGTTCTGGTTGTAGCTGAGCTGCGCCAGCTCGTTCATCTGCGTACCGCTCGGGCCCCACGGGTCGTTGGAGGTGGCATCGCGCACCTTGACCTGGACGTCCGAGTAGCCCTTGATGTAGTTTTTGCCGACGCGCACGGCAGATTTGGAGATGTTCTGGAGCGACATGGCTGAGAGCAGTAGCAGGGCTCAAGGCAATCGGATGAACTTCGGTGAAGTCGGATGTGCCGAGTTCTAGCGAGATAGTTCAGGTGGCGGCTCGGTGAAGGTGCTCGGATGTAATTCTGCCGTCGCCAGGGGTGGGATCGTCAAGTGATCGATAGCTGAGGTGCTATAAGCTCTGTCGGATCGTGCCGAACTTCAAGCGGCGCGAAGATGCAGCTGATGCTTAGGGTATGGATACACACAACGCTTTCGGCGTGATGCACGAGTGGTGGGTATCGCTGATTGACGGCGGGGAGAGATCTCCGATTGGGCGAGTTGGGTGATGGATGCGTGATCAGCGCTGGATGTGGACGTGCGCGAAGGAGGCTGATAGCGAGCAAGGTGGATCGGATGCGAAGCGGCGTTGGTTCGGGTGGATGCGATGCGAAGTGAGGCAAGGCAAGGCGAGGCAAGGCGAGGCGCGCCTGGGCGTGGAGGCGACTCTGTGACCGACTGCTGAGCGCGGAGTCGGAGTGCCGAGCGGCCGGCCGTGCGTGCGATGCGTGCGGTGCATTACGCACCCAATCCAATCCAATCAGCCCACACGCGCCCGTCGCCCAAATCGCACGGCCCAGCCACGAGCGTTTTGCAACCGCCGTCAGCCTGCTGGCCCTGGATTTACGATTGCTGACCGTGGAATTTCCAAAAATCGCGTCGCCATGCCCAGTCAAAGGGGCGGTGCATCTCAGAGCCAGAACATAGCCACCCAACCCACCTCCACCCGATCCCCACATGTCGTGCCGCTCATAGCTAGAGACTTGACCGGTGATGTTGCTCTTTCCCAGCAATTCGGCGTTCAGAAGCTCAGTTTCAGATCCTGTGCGAGTGAGGATGCTCAGATGCAGCCTGCATCGCCTTTGCACGGGAGCCAACAGCAGGGTAGACGGTCGGATCGGATCGAATTACAAAGCGCTCCTGAGCGCGGCGAGATGGCGATACGATACAGGAGTGCTAGCCCGGATTGGTGGCCACAGACAGAGCGTCAAGCAGCGTCTCGATGTGAGTGCATTGGCACTTCTAGCGCCTCTGGGAGCCGCGGCCGTACCCGTTTTGCAAAGCGTCGCTGCAGGCGTAGAAGAAGAGAAAGGCGTCAGTAGGTGGTCTCATCGGCGGATCTCGAATGGCGGAATTTCGGCAACTTACAGCTCGGCTTCGAGCGCCTTGACGGTGCTGTGTGCGGTTTCGAGGTCCTTGTTGAGGCGGTCGCGCTCGGCGATGAGGTGCTGCTCCCACTGTCGGAAGCGCGCCTCCTCGAGCTTGACCTGTTCGGTGAAGCGCTTGCGCAGCATCTCCTCCTCCTCCTTGAACTTGGGGTTGTCGAGCTTCTTCACCTTGGGCTCGCCAAACTTGCGCGTCTCCATCTGCGCCTGGCGGTAGTGCTCGTAGTGCTGCTCCTCGGTGGTGTGGATGAGGTCGAGCATGTGCGTGCGGATGAGCAGCGAGCGCAGCTTCTTGAAATCGCAGTGCTCCTCGTTCTCCACCTCGGCCACACCCCACAGGTACTCGCGACCCTTGACCACGCGGCCGTCGGGCGCGCGCACGTCCTCGGTGCTGCCGATGATCGAGAAGGGCATGGCGCTCATAAGCTGCTTGGCGTGCTCGGCGCTCGCCGCATCGTCCACCTCGAGCGGCGGCGAGTAGGTGCGGATGTTCTGCGTCGCAATCACCTCGCGGATGCGCTGCTTGAACGTCGCCAGATCCGCCTGCGTCAGCGTGTCCGCCTTGGCCACCACGGGGATGAGGTTGACGCGCGTGCCCAGACGCTTCATCGTCTCAATGTCGAGCGGCTTGAGCGTGTGGCCGGTGGGGCGGATAAAGTAGAGGCATGCGTGGACGCGCAGGTCGGTCTTTTCACGTCGCTCGGGCTGCTGCTCCTGGCGCATGTACAGCTCGTGCTGGTCGTCGATAAAGTCGACAATGGGCGTCCACGAGTCGCGGTTGTTGACGTAGTCGCCAAAGCCGGGCGTGTCGATGACGGTGAGCTTCACCTTGAACTGCTTCTCCTCGAGTTCGGCCTTGATGATGTCGATCTCCACCGTCTTGTCCAGCTGCTTGGTGTGACGGCGCGAGTGGTCCTTGCCCGTGGCGAGCTCGGTGCTGAAGAGCGTGTTGATGAGCGTCGTCTTGCCCACGCCACTCTCACCCACCACCATGAGCGTAAAGTGGCCGCCTGCCTTGGCCACGATCTTGTGGCGCTGGTTGGGCAAGTTGGCAATGCCGATACCGTTGGAAGCCATGTTGACTGGTATGATGGGACCTCGAGCGGTCGCCGTGCTGGTTCTAGGGGTGGCTCGAAGCTGAAGAGTGGCGTGAAGGGGTCGTCAAGTGCGAGGACGGATGAATGCGCAGCTCTCAATGTCGCCTGGTATGGATCGAACGAGCGATCGACGACGAGCGAGTGGTGTAGGTGGAAGAGATGAAGCGGTTGCGGGTCGATGCGATTTGGTGTGAGAGAGGGTGCAGTGGCTGCATTCGACGACGAGACGCCAATCCTTCCTGCGTGAGCTTTGCTGTCACTTTGCCTTTGCCTTAGCGCCTCTGCCCGCACACACGCACGCACGCACGCAGACGCAGACGCGGACGCACCCACCGACGCTCGCCTTCCGTCCGTGCGTGTTTCAGAGCGTCGCACCCAACGAACACACACGCGTTCAGCGCCAGAAGCGCAGTGCCAGAGCGCAGCGCACCCTCGCTTTTCGGCTCGCCCGTCAATTTTGTATTTCTCATTTCAGAGCAGCCTCTCGCTTTCAACCTGAGAGCCGCTCGCAGGCTGCCAAAGTTGAGCTGCATTTCAATTGGGCTTTGCAGCCTTTCTCGCTTCCACACTCGCTTGGGCCCGACGCTCACCAACAGCGCCGCACGCCGCACACACTCGAGCCTGTCAAGAGAAGCTGTACAAATAAGTTTACAAAGCTGGCGACGTCGCAGCTGTGGACAATGATACAGGACGGTTCCAGAAACATGCTGGGGATGCGACGGTGATGTACAGAATGCAATGCAGAACAGAAGAATGGCGACACGAAAGGCGCTTGCGTAGCGTGCTTTGGTGAGCAATGACGAGTGACTGTGCGTGGAGCAACCAAGTAAAGCAGAGTCAGCGAAACTTGCTCTCGATCAACGACATGGCGACAATTGAGAGGAAGCGAGCTTGGTGCGGATGGGCTCAGTTGGTGATGCATGTTTTGAGCAAAGCGATCTTAGCCCCGCCACTGCGAAGGCTCACAGCTCGGTGTAAAAAGTATGGGAAATACGTTCATCAACGCCCGTCCGGCATGCCAATCCCCGATCTGTAAGGGGAGGGACAGTACCGGACATCGGTGTGTGCAGGTTGGGGGAGCTCGGATGTTGAAACACTTACGAGTTGGCGGAGGGTGTATAGACTGAAGTCTACATAGTCTCTTGGACTGGTGATGTGCGATCCAACTGCAGAGGACGACAGTGCCAACGTCAGCATCGCTGGACTCGAGATTGTTGGTGTTGCATCTGCGAGTGTGTCCGTGCGGATCATAGAGAAGATTAATGCATCTACGGACGGTCGGGGTAGCGGCGCACCTCGACAGCCTTGCCCAACACGCTGCAGCAACCGACCAAAGGGACGGCGCGAAGGCTTCACACCGCGTCGACGTCTCGCAGTCTTTCGCATGCCGCCGAAGCGAGTTAATCGACACCGAGTCGGATCGAGCGCAGCGGCCTAAACGCGCCTATACGTCCTCCGTGGTCCGAAGGAGCTTGCAGGCCAGGTCTGCAAAGGTGGAGTCCAACACGAGGCAGTACTGCACCGGTCCTCTTTGCAAAGGTCCTGGTACACCCACGCTCTCGCGGGGTCGAGACTTCGGCATACCCCCACCCCCTCAGAGAATGGATAAACTAGTTTTAATCATGTAAAGCACCAGCCGTCGCTTGCAAGTCGAGGTGACCGAGTTCGAGCTGGCGCCTTGACATGGACAGGAGAGGGAGAGGCGAAGATCTGCCACTAACCTTGGTAGTGTCGGAGCCTCCAGAGTGTAAGAAGTGCGCGACACTCGGCCAACGACGCAGGGCTGTTAGAAGCTAATCAGGAGCAACAAGGGTGAGGTCAGCTGTGATGTTCAGCGTCTTCCACCTGAGAGCACCATCGAGGGCGGGTCGGATCCAAAAAGCAGATGGGCAGGAGAATCGCTTGACGACGCAACAACCACCGACCTCCGGAAGGCCCACTGAAAGTAGGCCGACCGGACACCAGAGTCATCTAAGATTTTGGTATTGGTATAAGTTGTCCACAAGAGATTGCGAAGTCTCTTTTCGGAAGCAGAACTGAATAGTTAAGTCTAATCCTTCAAAGGCTTGGTCGGGTGGTTGCGCTCAACTCCTGCTGTCCATGCGTGTCTGCTGCTTTGTTCCAACTCGCTCCAAAGGGTGTCTCGTCAGTCCGCTGCATGATGCTTACCTGACGTCGAGTGGACGACGACGATTAGGCTGCCGCCGCGACGGTGGTGTTGGCGGTCTCGATCTTGCTGACCGGCGCCTCGTCCTCGTCGTCGTCCTCAAAGTCGATGGGGTCAAAGACGACGCGGATGATGAGCGAGCAGCTCGGACACCTGGCGACGTCCTCGGCGTCCTTGAGCTGCTGGCGCGTGATCTCGAAGCGGTCGCCGCAGGGACATGGGTAGTGGAAGAGGTCCTTCTCTTCGTCGTACACCATGTCCTCCAGCTCAATCTCGTCGTAGAAAGAGACTGGCATGTTGTATGCTGGGCACGTATGAGGTCGTCACCTGCGCACCTAGCGGTGCTCGTGGAAGAAGCTTATGCGAAAGGGCGAGAGGAGCTCAGCTCCCGAACAGCGCACGTCGATCGAGATGTGCGATCAACGATATGGCGAGTGGAGAGCTTGTGACCAAGGCCGGGTATACTGGTATGAAGGGGGGTTGACTGGTAGGTGGCTGGCAAAGAACGAAGCGCAGCACTGCGGTTGGATTTATGGGCCGCCTCAGCTTGAAGAAATCCTTCGCTGGGGTCTTCCGTCGTAACTGCGGATTGGCTTTCCAATTTTTCAAGCCTTCCAAAAAAGATGGCTTGATCACGTGAGAGGGCAATTCACTCGCACGACAACGAACAGCTCGGATAAAAGAAATGTTACAGCTCTGTCAATGCACATGCCCTCAAATTATCCTCCACATTTAGAGTGGTTGTCAGGGTGACCTCACGCAGGCGGGCTCCGCCGCTCGACGGCAGCCGCCGATCCCAAAAAAGCTCAGTGGACTCACATGCATGCGACGCCCGGCTTTCTGGTCGACTGCGCCCTCCGCCTCTGTTACCTCGGAGCCTCCGTCCTCCGCTTTCCCTTCCAACCACCATCTCTACACTAGGCAGAACGTCCCGGACACGCTCATCCACAACCGCGCAAGCACTGTCCGACTGTGAATTTCGCACCGTATCCAGTGCAGTCGTAATCCGTCGTCCCGAGCTCTCACCAAAGCTAGCTCCTTCCAGCCTGTCTGTTGGACGGTGGCCAACTGCACTTGCTCCGCGATGTCGTCTTCCGGGGATGTGCCCACGCTCAAGATCCTTCTGATCGGCGCCTCGTCCGTGGGCAAGTCGTCGCTGCTACTACGCTTTACCGACGACGAGTTCCTCTCGCCCGAGGAGACGACGGCGACGATCGGCGTTGACTACCGCATCAAGGGAATCGAAGTTGGCGGGAAGCGTTTCAAGCTGTCCATCTGGGACACGGCTGGGCAAGAACGTTTCCGCACACTCACATCGAGCTACTACCGTGGCGCTCAGGGCGTCATCATTGCGTACGACGTCACACAGCGCGACACATTTGATGCGCTGCCCACGTGGTTCAACGAGCTGGAAACGTTCACAACCAGCGAAGACGTGGTCAAGATCATCGTCGGCAACAAGGTCGACAAGGAGTTCTCGCGTGTAGTCACGACGGAGGAAGGTCAGGCGTTTGCGGAAAAGATGGGATGCCTGTTTGTCGAGTGCAGCGCCAAGAAGGGGGTGGGTGTCAACGGCGCGTTTGACGAGCTGGTCAACCGCATCATCTCGACGCCTTCGTTGTGGCAGAAGACGGCGCCGGGAGACAGGAGGCCAGGCGACCGCATGCCCGGCGGCGCACCGGCAGCACACGCCGCAGATAGCAGCAGAGGCAACATCTCGTTGACAGATCCAGGCGGATACGTCGGCTACGGCCTCGGCGTCGCAAGAGACTCGTGCAACTGCTAGCTGCCATCTCTCTCAGTTCAACATACATCTCCTCCTCAGCACGCAAGCCCCGTCACCCCCGCATCCCCCTTTTGCGGCTTTTCTAATTATTCCCGCTTTAGCATTTCGGCACCAGTCGTAATTTATACCTCAATCAGCATCCTTACTCTTTTTGCCCCACACCTTTTGCTTGTGACACAGACTGAGGGGCAGTAGGGACGCGAACTCGTATTAACAGGTACCGATGGGATCCAAGAGTCAAAAAGGAGTGTGAAGTAGGCTTTTTGTGCGTGAGAGAAAAGGGAAAAGAGAGGGTTTTACTTGTTTCGCTTGAATCGGCGGAAGAATCCTTTGCTTCCGGTGGAGCTTGCATTGCCAGCGATCGCGGGGGGCGGGGCGGTGGGGACGGTCATGTTGCTCTGGCCGGCCACGGGCGGAGCTTGCGGTACGGGGGGCATGACGGGTCGGTCCTTGGTGTCGAGTGCACTCAGGTTCGATGCGGTGAGCGGTGCGGGCGCTTGAGCCGGGGCAGACGCTGTGGCTGCTGGCTGGCTTGCGCTTGCGCTCACTACCGACGCAGGCGCAGTGACCGAGTACATCGACGCCGACGGCACAGCTGCGGGACTGGCACCAACCGACGAGCCAGGCGCTTTGGCAGTATACAGAGTCGACGACGACGGTGCAGCTGCAGGACTGGCACCTACGGATGAACCAGGCGCCTTGGCAGTATACAGAGTCGACGAGATCGACCCAGGCGCTGTCGGAACGTATCCGATCGAAGCCTGCGTCGAAGGCGCACTCGCCTCGGCCGTTGCCACCTTCTTCTTGGAAGTGACACTCGCCTTGGATCGAACCGACGCCGCATCGCCAGCCTTCTTCTTGGGCTTGGACGTGCCTATTGCCTCGCCCCATCCGCGCGTGGCGGAGCCAAACGCCTTCCTGGCGCTCGAGTATCCATCGCCATCGGCATCTTCCTCGTCGCTGCTGTCGACGGTATCGCGCACACGGCTCGTCCAGGCCGAATGCTGTCGGCCACCAGCCAGATCCACCGGCCCGGCCTCCTTGGCAGGTTTAGCGGCTGCGGCAGGGGGCGGAGCAATGCGGCTGCTCAGCTGCGATCCGCGTGCAGCCATGGGATCCTGACCTCCGTGCTCGTTGCCGCGCGGCGTCGCATGCGAGTCCTCGGTCGGCGTGTCGGGCGGCAGCTTCACATCCGGCGCCATACGCACGCTCTTTCGACGGCTCACCGTGCTGTCCGTCTCACCCTGACCCTCAGTCGGCACCGTCAGCGCCGACGTATCCAGCGGCTTGATGGGTGCCTTGGACTCGGGCACCGTAAGGCTCTGCAGACTCGGGTCCGGCTTGTGCTCGGGATCGGCCAGCGCCGCCGACTCCTGCACCTGCGCCGCCTTCTTGGCGCCGCCCTCTCCGTGCCTGCCATCAGCCGCCGCTTGAACCGCTGAGCCCTCCTCGGACGAGGTGTCGCTCACCTCGGGTGCGCCCGCACCGTAAACGCGGCTGGGCTCGAGCTTGACCTTGCGGTCCGTGAGACGCGTGACGCCATCCTGCGCGGGCGTGCCGATCGGCGTGGCCTCGCCCGATCGCTCCACCGATGGCGACTGGCCGTGCTCCTGGATGAACGCACGGTACGTCTGCTCGGCACCGGGCGTCACTACACCGTCCTCGGCCGCGCTGCCCGTCGTCACGGCCGAGCCGCGTCGTGGACCGCCCGCCTTGGCAACGCCGTCAAACGAGATCGAAAACGGCTCCGAGCTAGGCATGTCGAGCTTGGGCATCTGCGCCTTGTTCTGCTGCGCCGCGTTGGGCGCCGAGGCTGCCGCTGCCGAGGCGCCAGCATTGTCGCCAGATAGGTCAAGACGACCCGTGCCATCGAAGCCCTTGTCCTCCTCGATGCTGAGCACCGACTGGGGGGCTTCGGGGGACGCCTGCTCCTGGGCTGGAGCAGCTGGAGCTGGCGCAGCAGCAGCCGGAGCTGCAACAGCTTCCGGTGCCTTCTCCTGCGGAGCAGCAGCAGCAGCAGCCTGTGGGGCTGCTACCGGAGCAGGAGCCGCGGCGGGAGCCTGCGGAGCGACTGTCTCTGGCAAAGGCGCCGACGTGACAGGCGCAGGAGCCTTGGGAATGGGCTCCATCTTGGGCTGGGGGAGTGGCTCGGCACGGATGCTCTGCGTAATGTCATTCCGCAGCGCCGACTTGACCGGCGCAGGCGACGCGGGCGCAGCCGCCGACTTCTTGGTGGGCGAGGTTGTGAGCGCCTTGTTGCTCGAGGAGCTGTTGGCTCGGCTCAGCGTGGGCGTCTTGAGCGCCGACTTGAGCGGCGGGTTCTTGCTCGCCGAAGATATGATCGATGCAGGGCGCGAAGAGGCTGCTGGAGCTGCCGGGGGAGCAGCCAGAGCGGTCGGCGCTGCACTCGTCGTGGAGGCGGGCTTTGCCTCCTTGGGCTTGGACTCTTTGGGCACGACTCCGGCCATGGCGACGGCCTCGTATGCGGTCATCTGGCTGGCTGGTTTCTTGATCCACGAGTCGGCGCCGAACTTGCCCGCATTGGGGTTGAAGATGTTACCGCCGACGAGACCGGTGCTCGCGATGCTGGCACGGTTCTTCTTCTTGGAGCTGGTGGACTTCATGGTGGAGCTGCGGGAAAGGCCGGGTCGTGCGGCATCAGCGACGGTGCTACCGTGCAGCGACGAGAGGTCGCCCGAGATGGTGTAGCTGGCGGAAGGACGCGTGGGCGCGGTGCCGATCTCGCTGCCTGCGACGGGGCGCTTCTTCTTCTTCTTCTTGGTGCCCGTGGTGTTGGAGCGGATGCTGTCGGCGCCGCTGGCGAGCGACTGCTTGGGCGGGGCAGAGCCGATGCCGCCACCGACCACCGAGGCGCGGATACGGTCGATTTCGGCCTGCTCTGCGTCGTGTGCGCGGTTGCTCTTGGGACCAGGCAGGATGCGCGCGGCACTCGAGGAGCGCATGAGCTTGCTCTTGCCGCCCACATCGCTGCCTCCGCCGGTGGCAAGACCGGGGCGTGGCTGGTTGACGTTGCGGAAGACTTCTCGCGTGTCGGGTTCGTCGTCGGAGCTGTCAGGCTCGCTGCGACGGAGTAGGCCGCTGCGACGACGCTCGCCCTCATCGACGTTGCCCGAGGTGCGCGTGTCCCAACCTGGGCGCTCGTTGCCCCCAGCCGCGCCGTTGCGAATGTCGGTCTTGAAGAGGCGGCTCATCTTGCCGATGAGCGAGTTGCTCGACTTGCGCTGGTGGCCGTAGCCACCCTCGGAGTCGCCGCTGCGACGCGACATGGAGTAGCGGGGCGGGCTGTAGGCGGCCTGCTGGTGTTGGTATGAAGCTTGGTCGGCGTTGATATTGGGATCGTACCCACGAGCCTGGTTGACGTTGAAGACCGGTGCGCTCGGGACGGGGGGCATGGGCACCTGGTTTGCTCCGTCGTCCTTGCGGGGCGGAGGTGGCGGTGCGGCAGCGGAAGCGCCCTCGGGGATGAAAGAGTCGCGGGTGTCTGCAGCTACGCCGAGCTCGTGCGGAGCAGGCATGCGCATGCGCGGCTCGATGAAGGCGCGTCGGTAGTCCTCCTCGCTGTCCGTGTCCGAGGGGATGCCCTCCTGCTCCTCGACGTCTTCAAAGTGGGAAGTGTAGCGCTGGCCGAGCGGCACCTGCTGGCGGTCGTGGTCGATGACCTGGCTAGCCGACTGCGAGGGAGTCACCGAGGCGCCGTCAAAGTGCTGGATGTTGCGGCCTGTGGAGCAGAGATGTGACGGGCGTGTGTTAGGTGGTCGAGGTGGGAGAGCACGGCGTGTGCACGGCGATTGTGGAGGAAGGGGCAGAAAGAGAGGTGGGGAAATCACGCGATGGCCAAAGAGGCGATGCGAGCGGAGACGCGGAAATTAGCGCGTCCGTGCGAGGTTTCGAAGCGAAAAGGGAGGTCAAAGAGGAGAGAGTCAGTGGATCGGATTCTAAAGAAAAGCCGGTTTTGGGATGGCGCAACTTACCGTGAAGATCCTTGTGGAAGCGGCCCTGCTCGTCGCGGATGAGGTTGGCGCCGTTGGCAGGGCCGGGAGAGCCCTGGGCAGCGTAGTTGTCGGCGTGAATGGGCGAAGCGACGCCGGCCGAGTGGGGTTGCTGGCCGGCGTAGTAGCCCGAATCGAGAGCCTGTTGATCGTAGGCGCCGGTCTCGACGCCGTCGTCGGCGTACATGCTCTCGTACTGTCCGCCGCCGGTTGCCTGGAGGAGGGGACCGTGGGTGTCGAACTCGTCGAGCAACAGGATGGCTTCCTTGGCGGCATCGACCATGGCGGATCCTGCGTCGCCCATGGTCTTCATCCTCATGGTGAGCGCCTCCTTGAAGGTGCGACGCTTGACGCCAACCAGCGCGGCTTCTTCGCTGGCCAGGACCTGCTCGCAGGCGTGCAACTCGCGCTGGGCTGCATTGACCTTTTCCATCTTTTCGTCCTGGCTGAGACCCGAGTCCTTCTTGGAGACCTTTTTCTTGCTCGCCTTGATGAGACGGCCGACGAGGATGTCGCGGTCGCGCACCACGGAGCGGATGCTGTGTTCGCGGTCGAGCACATCCTTGAGGGCGCTGCGGTAGCCTTCGAGAGCCTGGACGTGGGTGCGTTGGGCGTCGGCGACCGAGGCGAGGATCTCTGCGAGCGTCTGGGAGGCTTTGGAGATGTCAGGAGCCTCGGAGGTACCCCAGGCGGCGAGAGCGCTCGCGGCTGCATAGCCCGAGTGAGAGGCAGCAGCGAGGTTGTCAATGTAGCTCTTTTCGCCCTTGATAAGGTTCTGAAGCAGGCGCGAGTCGGTGGGATGCGGCCGCGAGAGGTTCGAGTGGATTGCCTGCGGTGCCATCGACATATTGGGCAATGTTCACTGTGTCGGTTCAAAGCTCTTGTCCGGGTGATGCGACTACAAGGTATACGCAGCTCGTGTGGATTACGGCTGGCGAGGGATCGCGATTGCCTCCAGGCGGGTATGGATGCTCTGGGTGAGCGAATGGATGAACGCGCGGATGGATGGATGGATGGATGGAGTCTCGCGCGTGCAAGCGGATGCACGGATGGGAGAGACGGATGCAAGCAGCGGGGTGATCGCTTGAGGTGCTTACGGTGGTGGAGAAGTATGAAGGAGATGGAAGGGCAAACAGCCAGAGGTGAGCTAGCGGGGCATGCTGCACGCCCAGTCGGAGAGAAGGCCGATGACGGCTCGATGCGCTGCGACAGAGGTGGAGGAGCGAGGGCGGGCGAGCGAGAGGGCTCGTCAGCAATCGCCGCTGCGCCCCTGCCTGCCCTCTGCCTGCCCTCTGCCTGCCCGCTGCCTGCTCAACGCGTGTTTCACTTGGCCTCGACCAAATTCGGAAGATGCTCGCCGCGTTCTTAGCTCCCTCCTCACCCTCTCGTCCATCCATCCATCCACACACCCACACCCACACCCACACCACACCCAACTTGCAATCGTACAAGCATCCATGCACATTATGCATCCTTCCCCAAAACTGTATGTCAAAGCAAAAGTATGTATCATCTCAGCGGCTTGGAAAGCTCGTCTGCACGGCTGTTTATAAATAGCCAAGTAGCGCTGTTTGCCGGCAGTGGACAGGGTGAGCGGAAGTTGAGCCGACACGAGCCTGGCAGTTGGCGACGGCAAGATGACGACGAACGTGCAGCTGTTGGAGCTGCGAGGATCGTCGGCGCTTTGGACCCGCACGGGGCGCAGGCGAAATTCCAGGGTCGCTGCGTCGTCCAAGCGCGGCGCCGCGTCTAAAAAAAGCACTTCCACCAGCCGCCTCGCGGAGCCTTGGTAAAGGGCACAGAACCCCATCAATGGGATGCATCGCTCCGGGCGCAGGCGCAAGTCTCATGCGACGTTGATCACCCTCGCGCAAGCACTGCATCAAGCCTAGAGCTGCCGAACTGCGCTTGCCTTTCTCGTGCGAAATCATCACGAGGGTCTCCGGAGCGACTTGGTAGCAGGGAGCCTTCAGCCGCTCGTGAAGACTATGTCCCTGTCCACGCGCGGGCTCGACAGACTTGCAGCATACTTCAAGGCAATGACCTAGCCATCGTCTCGTGAGGCTGACGAAAGAAGGAAGAAAGAAAGTGCAGCGAGACGTGGTGCCACGGACGAGTTCGGGACGCAGGACGGGTAGTGTGCGATCGGCCCTGATCGGGCAAGCAGATCTCGATCTTTTTGGCCTGAGGCCACCGCGTGTTCTCCGAACGCGCAAACCCGGAAGAACGGGTACCGAAGCGTGGCACGCAAGATGAGTGGCGGCAAAGCATTCGGGACCGTGTGAGCATGCGCTACTTACCCCGCACTTCCAGCATGAACAGTGCCCAGCGTCGAGATCGTCGGCGAGATGCAGTGCCAGGCGGGCGACAAAGCGCGAGCCCGACAGGGCACCGAGACTGCGCCGGAGACAATGGGGAGATGCTCGGCGCTGCCTCGGTCGCAAAATCCAACGGCGGGGGAAAGTCGAAATTGGCTGGTCGAAACACCCACCGACACAGCGTGGTCCCAAACGTGGTCGACTATCGTCACTGTTTCGAGCCCCACAGTATGAGGAGCCGCCATTCAAAGCTGGACACACGGCGCTCGGTGGTTCTGTCAGCTTCATGCACGAAAAGCTCGGCAAGGAAGCGAACCGATGGTAGACGGACGCGTGCGCAACGAGGCGGCGAGGCGGTGAGGACCGAGGCGACCTTTTGACCGACAGCACAGCGATGGCATCCGTCAGCACCCCGCAGACTTGCCGACAAGGAGCTCTGATTAGCCCCGTCCGAGGTTCTTCCGATCGAATTCGCCGGTGAGCACTCCACACCGAGATCCATGCTACCGTATCGTAGCAGACTCACGCCGAGCGGTACGGATTTGGCAGTACCGACGAATACCGGTGCGTTACCGCCAGACGACGAACAGCGAGCAGCTCCGCCCAGTCACGGGAAGCAAGTCATTTTGATGGTCTGTGTCCAGCACGTCTGTGAGAATGTGACGGACTTGGCGCACGTGGTGGCGATGCACACTCAACCACCCGTGCCTGCCAAGGTCACATGAGATTGCCATGCACGTTGGGTGGGGAGCCGCCCTTCTCGACACAACTGACGCCGAGCTCACCTTGCCCCCTTCCAGCTCGACCACCAGCGAGGAGGAACGGCGAATTCCGAGTGTGGCTTTCGGTTGAGCCGTGGGCGTGCTCGGCGAAAAAGATCAATGTGACGCAGTTGGCTGAAGTGTGCCTGCAAACTTGGCAGCTTCAGCGGGCGAACGGCAAACGCGCCGTGGATAGGTTGGAGCTCCGGGCGTGCGCCGACGCAGCTCCTTTTTCCCACTCACGGCCACGTCCACGGACCAGCCGAGATAAGGCACGGCAGCTGCGCCGTGGCTTGGGCTTGGCTTCGGGTCGCCTCTCGCTGCTCGGTCGGTCGCTCCGCCTTGGCATCTCGACTGAGGTCACTCAGATCTGCTCGGCCCAGTCCAGCCCCATCCAAAAGTCCCCGCCGCGCGCTTCGACTTCGCTGGGCAAAACGGGCTCCGGACGAGTGTCCACAATTTGGTCCTCTCACGCATTTGCCGAGCCGCTCCCGTCCAGGCTCACCTCGCCGCTCTCCTCTTTTTTGGCCACGGCCCTCATATGGACGCCTTTCTCCCTCGAGCCTTCGGCCCTGTTCCAGCTGCTCACCACACACTCGACACCACCCCTCTCAAAGCGCCGTCCTTCATCCCTTCATCTTGACCATCATCTGCGCCGTTCTTCTCGCTGGTTCACTCTCTCTTGCATCGCCCTCACACAACCATCGTCCAATCATCTCGCACACCACCGAGGCCAGCAACGTGATCGCCCTCTGATTGGATATCCGCCCGACAGCCACGACGCTCGCTGCGGATTTGCCGTTGCATTTCATCGCATTGCGGTCTTGGCAGTCAAGCACACGTCGACGTTGCTTACAATTAAGCTCAATCTCGGCTTGGCTGCGTCATCGGCCCGCTTCAGTGCTTCCGGCGTTTCACGGTCAAGCTTTGTGCTGGTAACCGTTGCTGATCGGTAACGCCGACACTCAGCTGCCATCGGCCCGAGCTTTCAGCGCTCAGCGTCTATATTGGCTCGATCCACGCCCCAAAAGCAACGGAGCGCTTCCTGCGCCTTTCCTGCAGCTCATCCCTTCCCTCCATCCACAACAATGTCGCCCGTTCCCACAAGCACCTCGGTCCTGCCGCCGCAAGCAGCCGTCGAGGCTCGCACGTCGGTCGCCGACGCCGAATCTTCGCAATCTTTCCAGAAGCGCACCATGCGCCCAGCACAGCTTCCTCTGCCGCAGCAGAATGGACAACTGCTTCAGGACAGCCACCCGTCCGCTTCGTCCGAGGATTCCAGCTCTTCTTCCCCCACGCTCTTTCCCGTCACCACCCCTGCCTCCTCCGGAGTGCCTTCGCCCACCGATGAAGTAAAGCAGGCCGACATGCTCACACCGCACGCCGCGCTTGAAAACGCCACAAGATCCACAAAAGCCCTCTTCGAGCAGTGGAGGCCCACCTCGCACTTCCTCGGCCCGCATGGCTGGATGAACGACCCCTGTGGCCCCTCGTACGACCCGCGCACTCGCCTCTACCATCTCTGGTACCAGTGGAATCCAAACGCCTCCACCTGGGGGTCCATCTGCTGGGGCCATGCTTACAGCCACGACATGATCCACTGGACCTCTCGCCCGTATCCGGTCATCGAACCCGGCAGCAACCACGACTCTGAAGGCGTCTTCACCGGCTGCGTGCTCCACCGCTCGCCACTCGGCTCCGCCGCCGAGGCAGCAGAGACAGGCGAGATGACCGCCATCTACACCGCCGTCTCCAAGCTGCCCATCCACCACACGCTGCCCTACAACCACGGCAGTGAAAAGGTCGTCCTCTCCACTTCCAAGGACGGTGGAGAGACGTGGGTGCCCCATGGCCTGGTGCTCGACGGGCCGCCTGAGCATCTCGACGTCATTTCGTGGCGCGACCCTTACATTGCCCCGTGGCCGTTGCTCGATGCTGCCCTTGGTCGCACCGACCAGCAGCCTGGCCTGTACGCGCTCATTGCCGGAGGCATCAAGGATACTACGCCCACCATTTTCGCCTACTCGATCAACCCCACCGACCTCAGCCAGTGGACCTTCGTCGGCACGCTCGCCGACGTTGGCCGAAATCACAAAGCCGCCCCCTACGGCGTGGACCTCGGCAAGAACTGGGAGGTGGCCAACTTCTTTACCATCCGCGACACGGCTGGGCCCGCGTCGGCAGAGTACCTTCTCATCAATGTCGAGGGGTGCACCGAGCCCGGGCCCGCGCGCGCGGCTGTGTACATGGAGACGCTGCCCGACGTGCAGCGCGGTTCGGACGGCGAGATCCGGCTGCAACCCGACCACGTGGGGCTTTTGGATCACGGATGTCTGTATGCCGCCAGCAGCTTCCACGACGAGCAGCACGATCGCAGGATCATGTGGGGCTGGATCACCGAAGACGACCTCCCCGAAGACTACTACAACACCCAGGGATGGGCAGGTCTCATCTCGCTCCCGCGCGAGCTCTTCCACCACCCCACCTCGACACAGCTTGGCATCCGTCCCGCACAAGAAGTGCAGCGTCTCCGAAACGGCGCGCAGCACATCTGCATCACACCGAGCGACCGAGCCGCGACGGCGGTGGTTGAGCTTGCCGAGGTCGACAGTCTCGGGGCGATCTTGGTGGACGAGGTGGCGAGCCGCTCTTACGAGGTCGAGACGAAGCTCTCGGCGGGGCAGCCCGGTGTGGTGGTGGCGCACAGCAACGACATGACCACGCGCACGGTCGTCTACATTACCGACTCGGAGCTTGTCGTCGATCGATCGCTGTCTGCAGGCAAGGATGCGGTCATCGCAAAGGGCCTCAAGGTCAACACGTCGACGCTGCGTGCACCGCTCGCCCCGACAGCCGACGGCACTCATTCGCTGCGTCTCTTCCTCGACAACTCGGTGCTCGAGGTGTTTGTCGACGATGTTATTGCCCTCTCCACGCGCGTCTATCCCGATCCCACCGACGTCGGCCTGTCCATCCTCCAGACCTCAGACGCACAGCAGGCCGATCTGGCTCCAGTCAATGTCTGGCAAGGCCTCAGCAAGGCTCTTATCGCCTAGATCCTACCTACTCCATCATACACTTTCGGCTCCATCTGCAAAATTTGTTCTCATCACTTGCTATTTTTGTCATCCCGGGTGCTCGGCCGTCTATCTGCAATGTCAACACTGTTACCGTTACACAGTTTCGACGTCTGGATTTCGTAGTCTATGAATTGCGTGCTACTGTGTCAGGAGGGAGTGCCATTTACAGTCCCTTTTCGGTGAGGGCGAAAGCGAACGAACGAACCGCGGTCCAGACGCCCTGCTTTTCGTTGCTCATGTACTGCACATCTGCTCCCGGAGCAGCCTTGAACACGAGCACCAGCGTTGCGGTGGGTGCAACGAACAGCACCTCTCCGTCGTCCTTCTTTTCGTGGAGTGTGATGATCTCCTGTGGGTACTGACCGCCCCTGGGGCCGCTGATGGTGTACTCCTTGCCGTCGATCTCGATGCTGCGCGTGCTAGCCTTGAGCTCCTCCTCGCTCACACTGGGTGCAGAGGCCTGGATGAAGATGTCCAAGATCGATCGGATCGATTCCGAAGGGAACGACTTGGTAAATGTGGGCAGCGAGCCGTGAACTGCCCGGCAGTCGTCGCGGTCAAAGATCGCATAGTCCTCAATACCCGATGCGGGAGGAAGCTGAAGTTGCGCCAGCTGCGCAAAATCAAGGCTGGAGAGCAGCGATGCACGCTGATTCGAGTCAAGATCCGCAAGTGCGGCTTCAGTGCCAGAGCCAGTGTGTGGTCCGCGTACAACGCCTCCGCCTGCCATGATGTGTATAGTCGAGTACAGTGAGAGGGAGGGTAACGGGAAAGAAACTATGAGAAAGTGTAGACAGGACAATAGCTTAGATGCTAGGGCTTATATACAGATGGAAGGGCGAATGTTTGGCAGGTCAAGCACAGTCACTTCAACAAGATGTGGAAGAACGAGTGACGCAACGCTTTCTCAGCCTTCAGACTTACGCCCTGTGGAGGCATGTCTGGACCCTGAACTCGCCCTTCCCTCATCTTCCTAACACACTCCATCTCCGCGGCGATCATCGAATCCTCCCTGTGGCTTGCTCTTCCACACAGTCAGCTACGCTATGCACACTGCCATCACGAAAGCAGCCCTGCCTCAGCAATGAGTGATGCTGAGTGAGAGGCGCTGCATTTCGGGCGGTTGTCGGTGTGGCGGTGGCCTAGCCGAGCTGCACGCGCTGTCGGCGGGGCTCACGTCAAAGATCGAGTCCGGTGTGTCAGCTACGGCCTCCACCTCGACCGCGCACGCGAAGGGCTTGTCAGCATTACCTTTCTTCGCAGATGCGCCAGATTGTCCTCCTTGTTCCACTCGTGGGGCGTGAGCCTGAGTTTCGAAGCTCGAAACACCCTTCGCTGATGGGGACGGAAGCAAAAGGAGAATGGCTGGACGAAGACGTCGGGCAAGGTTGCAGTACAATGGTCATGCGACAAACCCCCTACCAGCGTAAAAATGGAGGAAAGTCGACCTTTAAATCGCCTTCAAAAAAAGAGGTTGCAAAAGCGACATCCGCTTCGGGTCGGCTCTTGGGCACATCTCCTTGAAGGATGATTGCTTCTGCCTCGAAAACCACGGCTTTCACGACTCGTATTGAAGTGTGGGACCAGCAGGGCCCGTGAGGTCTGCCTCAGTGGACTCTGTTACTAATAGAATCCCGGCGGGCCCAAGGCGTCGCGGACCCCGAATCTTCCCATAAGCGAACTCTGATTCTGCGGGCGCGTCGTTCGACTGTGATGTGTCAATGATCGCCAAAGACCTGCGGCAGATACACCATCTCGCTGAACAACATAATTGCATTTCATCAAAGAGCATCAGTGCGGAAGGGTGAGCTGAAGACTCGCGCTACTGCTTCCGAGGCGGTCGATTCTGGCCCGAGATGGCCGAGCTTCCGCCGCGAAGCGACAAGATCTCTCAGGCCGAGAGGTTGAACCACTTGGCCTGGGCGCAGGAGAGGTAGTTGCTCACGTCCTGGCCGTCCTGAGTCTGGACGTCGACCGCACAGCAAGTCTGGCCATCATTACCGGAAGTCGCCCAGTTGATGTTGATGATGTACTTGCCCACCACAAGCGAAGCCGTGCTGTCCGTATCTTTGTACACGACAAAGCTCTTCTTGTCACCGGATACGAACCCGCTGAAGTGCGAGCCAGCACCGGGAGTAAGGTCTCCGATGTCGGTGGTGAAGCAAGCCCGTTCGGCGTTGGTGTTGGCACAGTAGGCCGACACGGTGTAGTTAGGCGGCTGCTCGGGGTTCCAGCCAGCGTTGACAAGTCCGGCAAAGGCTGTTGCCACGAGCATGACAGAGGCGAAGGTCTTCATCGTTAAGTTAGAAAGAGGTTTCAAGTGGTGCAAGTGGAGATTCTTGGGGGAGGAGGCTCGTGCTGATGGAAGTCGTTGGAACGATGCTGGATCGCCTGAAAGCTGGCAAGAGGGCCCGTCCTTTGTACTTTTCGAGCCGCTAAGCCGGCGCTGTTGCCACACAGGTTCCAGTCCCAGAGCGTCCCTCCAAATGAAGTTTCTCGACCACCCAGATGAGATCGTGCACAGACCGCTCGTCGCCACACAGCGGGCGTAATTCGGAGCGGAGTGTGCGCAGCGTTCGCGGCTTTTTGCAAACCACGGGAATGGAAGTGGGCTCGACCGCCAGCCCGGATCAAGACTTAGGCTCCCATGGCGCTGGAAGGCCCAAGCGAGATGTAGCGCCGCACCAGAAGCGTGGGCGCAACCCACCTTACCACCATCGAAGAGCGGTCCAATCGCTGGCAACGATGCAGAATATGGCGGAAAGTGGCTACTGTGTTCATCTGCGGTTGTCGTCCGGCGACCAGCAGCAGGGTGGGCCCAAACCCGTGTGGGCACCAGCGCAGAACAGTGGTCCATCGACGATGCGAACGCCGCTATGCGGAGCCACTCGAGCCGTATTGTTGGTGAAGCCTGGCTCCAAGCCACACTCGCTGTAGTGGGATGGAGAGGAAGCGTCCGCGACCTTGCTTTGCCGCAAAGATCACCGCCTCCTTCACTCGCTCCCACCATCTGACCCTACTGCGACCTCATTACGACCCGTGACTCGGTGGACTGCAAACGCGACGTGGTGCCAACATGGATGCCTCGCTGATCCCGCTATGGAGCGCGCCGGTGTACGTGTACGCGCCGACGCCCTTGTTGCTGCCCGTGAGCATGGAGGATGCGCAGGGGACGACGTTTATCCTCATGCTGCTGCTCGTGCTGCTGTGTGGCTTCAACGCCGCGCTGTACGCCATATATCTGTACCTGTTCTGCGGAATTAAGCGCGACTCGCTCGTGATCCAAGCCGCCGCTTTCGTATCGGTGTCATGCAGCGTCGTACTTGCCGCGATTGCCTCGGTGGCCGCATATCGGCGCACGCTTATCGAGCTGTTCACGCAGCCCGGGTTCGACATCAACACGATCGAGTGGTTCGTACCCCTCTTCCACACCCTCCAGGCCGTACCCGTGGCTATCGGACAGGTGTACTTTATCCTGCGCATCGCCAAGCTTTTCGACACACGGCGCACGTCGATCCGCGCCAGTGTGGGGGCGGCGATGGTCGGAGTGATTGCACAATTTGTGCTGATGATCTGGTTCGGCATGGCGTTCTGGACTGTCAAGTACAAGTCGCATCTACTCAACCCGAACAAGCGACACTGGATACATGGCATCATCTCGGCATGGGCGGTGATGTTCATCCTACTCGAGGTCGCCATGACCCTCACGACGATGGCAAGGCTCGCCATACTGCGTCGTCAGACAAGCATGGATGGCGCACGCCGCGTGCTGTTCAACCTCGCCGTCTACTCGCTCCAGGGTCAAGTTCTGCTCACCACGTGCTCGTTTACCTCGGTCTACCTCTTCCAGCACTCGGCTACCGGATGGTACTCGCCACTGTACCTCACGAGTGGTGGTCTGTACACCCTTGTGCTGCTTGCTAACCTCATCTACAGGAGCGCGGTCAGCAACGCGATGAGCAATTCGCGGATGCAGCCCTCCATGCGCACGCAGGAGTACCATCTTAGCCACGTCAACACCTTCCATGCTTCGGTGCGGCCGGATCCAGAGTCGAGCACCAGCAGCGTGAAGGACGCAAGTGCAGCAGGGGACCTCGAGCGGCCCCAGACGGCAACGACGATCCAGTCGGTCCATCCAAGGCATTTTGTCCACTCGCGCAACCCTGTCCCAGCGCATTCGAGGGCAAGCGCACCGCTGCCAGTCATGATCGTCACCGAGCGCAGCACCGAAGTGTCTTCACCCGCACCGTTCAATCACCGCTCGACCATCTAGTTGCACTCTTTTCCATAGATCACTGTCTCTTCCCTTCTTTGCCGCTGTCCAATAGAGTAGAGTCCTCGATCCGCGCCGAGCCAGCTAGTTTGCGTGGTGTGTATCGAATCCATCGACGGGCTCATGGACCAGTGCTGCTTCGGTTTAATCCAGTGCTTTCCGAGACGCTAAGCAGGACCTATCGCTGGCTGGATTTGAGTTGCGTGGCGACAGCCATGCGCACAGAACACGCGCTCGCAAAGTCGCATCTAGTGCTTTGATCTCATCGTGTTGCGGTGGGGCTTCCCAAATCGAGCGTTGCGGTTGCCCAGTCGAGCTTTCCAAGGTCGGACATCTGCGCGTCTTGCAAGATCGAGGGGCGGGCGTGCCACTTGTGAACGCAGTGCGTTTGTGTGCGCTGTTGTGAGTCGGAGTGACGCTCTGCAGTCGTGTCGCCCATGACAAAGCGAGCCGCACGCCCACGCCGAGCAGAAATAGTCCCTTGTCGGGCCGAACCGACACGGTCGCCGTACCGAGGTGCGGAACGACGGGCGACGCGGTACAATCCGCAGCCCGAACGTCTCGTATCCTTCGCCAATGCTGTGACGCACAATCCCACCCTTGCTGTGCACATTGGAAAGAACAGAGGCATCTTGCAGCTCTGCCTGCGGAAGCCTAGAGGATCTACGAGCGCGAAATCGGAAGCTCGGCATGGATGCCCAAGCGAAGAACTCAAATCTCGGGCATCCAGACACGATGCAACACCAAGAACTTGCTCTCGATTACTTTCAACGACGATCCTCACCTGTGGGAGCCCAAGGTCAGCCCTGGTTGCCAGACGCGAATGGTCTTCGTCAACGGCAACAACTTCCGTTACATCTACCTAGTTGCGCAAATGCAGAACCTTATTTGCACGTATGAGCGTGGGCACCAGATCTGCTCTCGCACACTCGGGGTCACTCAAACATCAGCAGGCTCAACATCGCTCAGCTCTACCAGCAGGGTCAGCTCGTTTTTCGCCTGATATGGCGCTGCCAAGGCGGCGAGAAAGGCCTTTTAAAGTCGCGTAATATACAGCTGCGTAGACGAGCATCGTGGAGGTGCGGTGTTGCCAGTCTCTACGATGCTCGCTGAGCCATCGCATCACGCAAGCGGATCAAGGCCTGGCTATCATCAGCGAGGCGCGCTGGTGCGAGCAATGCTCGGAGTCAACGACTACAGCAAGCGATAATGAAACATGACTGGCAGCGAGTGACAGAGGTGGGAACCTGTGCCTTCCACGGCGGAGTTTCTCAGAGACCAACATTGGCGAAGGTCCACAAGGGGGAAGATTGTATGCTGTGTTCTTGTTACAGAGGGTGATGCAGAGTCTCACTCTCGACAGGCCGTACACGCAGCACCTCAGCGACCCTCTTCTTGAGTCTACCGAAGGTCCCGCACAGCCTCGGTGTGACACTCTAACCGTCCCCCCCCCCCACCCCCCCAGACAGGCTCTGTGAGGATTGGCAGTCGTGCGACTTTCGTTCGTCGGTGCGCTGTCTGGCGATGCGACATCACACGTCTGTTCGAATCAGTCACATCCGCAGCACTTGATCTTCCCGCAGATGGCCCGGATATGGCCGGTTTCCCCACGGCCGTAGCATTGCGAAGGGTAGTCGGTCGTTTTGAGACGCCATGGCCCGGTCCTCGTTGCGCGCCTCCATTGTTGCTGCTGGGTCCTCACGGAGAACCTCATCCATCCACACAGATTTCACTTCTTCCGACGCTTGCTACCCACACGATGCGAAAGGCTCGGCTCACCGAATGAATTCAACATGCGCAGTGAGGACGATTCGAGCGGTCGACTCAGAGCACCCGCCGATGGATTCGATACGCACCCATAGACTAGCTCGCTCGGGGCGAATCGACACCTCAAAAAGTCACACAGATTTCAACTTTCCCGACGCTTGCTACCCACACGCTGCGACAGGCTCGGGTCACCGAATGAACTCAACGTGCGTAGTGAGGACCATTCGAGCGGTCGAGTCGGAGCAGCACTGGTCCATGGGTCCGCCGATGGACTCGCTACGCACCCCCAAACTAGCTCGCTCGACGACTCAGGGAGTCACACAGATTTGTACTTCTTCCGACGCTCGGTACCCACACGCTGAACAGCTTCGATGCTGGACAACACATTCAATTGCATCTGCGAGTACTACCGGCTTTTGGCTCGCACACGCGCTGTACGACACGCCCTAGCGCTGGAGGTACTCCTCCCAGGCGGCATGCTCAATCTGCGCCCTGGGCGCCTCGCGGCCGGTCCAGCGCTTGAACTGGTGGCATCCCTGCTCGAGCAGGATCGTGATACCGGGGCACGTGGACCAGAGCTTCCTGCTGGGCGCCTTGGTCGTATTCGTGCCGATCGCAAGCTCGGTCTGCGTGTTGACCTGCTGCGCAAGCTGAAGCAGGCTCGTCGAGTACGGCTTGTAGCTCATGTCGATCGCCACGCCGCCCGCCGGATTGCGCAGGATGGACGGCGGCAGGTAGATCAGCCCCTTGGCAGAGCTGTCGAGCGTCGTACCCTCGGCAGGGATGTTGGACACGACGACGCTAGGCGCCTCCTCGGGCGCCAGGGCTGCAATCTCGTCGAGCGACGACAGCACCTCGACGTTCCATTCGACGGGCAGGACCCTAACCAGCGACTCGGCGTTGGCATACGTGCGGTTGTAGAGCAGGATGCGCTTGACACCAAGGCGGTACAGCGCAAAGATCGCAGCACGCGCAGAGCCACCGGCACCAATCACCAGGCCCGTCAGCTTGGGGTTGGCCAGGTGCACGGTGCGCAGCGAGCGCCTCGCAAGCGTCTCGATCGCGATCCAGTCCGTGTTGTCACCCACCAGCGACGTGACGTTGCCCATGGCGTCGCGCACGGGGATCACCGTGTTGACCGCGCCGATCGCCTTGGCCTCGTCCGTCACGCGGTCGAGCAGCCGAATGATGGCGATCTTGTGCGGGATGGTAACGCTGGCGCCGCCAAAGTTGGGAGCGTGCACGAAGGCGTCCAGCGTCTCTCCGACCTCGCGCGTCTGAAGCAGCTGGTAGTGGTGCGGCAGGCCGAGCGCTGCAAACCCGGTGTTGTGCAGCAGCGGGCTCAGACTGTGGCCGATGGGGTTGCCGAAGAGCGCAAACTGCTGCGGCTCGGTCTTGCCGATCAGCGTCAGAGCGTTCTGCACTTCACGGAACGAGAGCTGGCCCGGAGCCGCCTTGAAAGGCATGGCCTCGTGCGTGATGGGCGTGAAGACTGGGTTGACGATCCTGCTGAACTGGCCCGCCGCACCCATGTTGACCGCAAGCAGCGGCTTGGTGGCTGACGCCGATACCTTGGTGCGGAAGCGCTCAAGGCTGTAGTTGTCGTCCATCGTGTTGGCCTTGCCGATGATCTTGGCAATGTCGCCGAAGCGGCAGGCACGCTCGTAGATCTTGGCCGTGGCGTCGCTCTCCCAGTCGAGCTTGCCGCTCCAGTCGTGGAACGAGCCGATGATCTGGCTGGAGCCCTTGGCGGCCACGACAGCCGCCAGCGCATCATCGTCCCAGCCGAGCTCGAGGTCGACATACTCGCAGCAGTGGCGAAGGGCAACGCTGATGAGCTCAAAGTACTCCTTCTGGTAGCCGTCGGGGAACATACCGCCCTGCGAGTGCGTGCGCACGGTGAAGACGATCGGCAGCGATGTGCGGTGTCGCAGGGCTGCAAGCTGGCTCTTGACGTACTCGACATCAGGCAGCTGAGGCGAGGTGACAGGCTCGCCAGAGGCATTGAGCAGGTCGGCGCGGAACTCGAGCGCATCAGCACCCGACTCCATACTCCTGATCAATTCGAGCTTGGGCACGACATCGGGGAAGGTGAGGCTGAGGAAGTAGGTGCGACGGCCGGCGTTGCGGCTGTCAACGACCAGATCGTTAACCTGGTTCGTGTCCTGTCCAGTGACGAACTTGAAGAAGCGCGCCACCTCGGACTCGAGGCCGAAACGCTTCTGGATCGTGAAGGACGGGTCGGGCACGTTGATGGCGGACGGCTGGACGGCCAGCAACTCGCCTTCCGAGTACGAGACGAGCTCAAAGGACGAGCACTCGCGGAACCAGGGGTCGCGACGACGGAAGACGTCCATGATGGGCTCGCCGTAAGCAGGGCGATCGCTGGTGGAGAGGAAGTTGACGATGGCATCCGTGTCTCGCACAATGTACACCACGGGGCCTCGGCTCTTGGCGTAGTCGGCCAAGATGTTGCGGCACGCCTCGGTCTCGACGACGCCACCACCGAGCGAAATAAGCGCGCCGGTAGGATGGCGGTGCATCAACTCCTCGAGCACCTCGAGCTCTTTCTGACGGAAGGCGGGCCAGCCGTGCTGCTTGACATAGTCGCCGAGGCCATCCTTGACACCTAGCTTCTCGTTGAAGACGACATCGGCGTCGAGGAAGGTTCGTCCAAGCGCAGCAGCGCCGATTGCGCCGAGGAAAGTCTTGCCTGAAGCGCGCATGCCGATGCAAATGATCGTAGCATCTTTGCTGTATTTGCGCGGGAGGAGCGTGCGGCCGCCGGCAAGCTCGGCGAGCGAGGCAGGCTGCTTGCCGTTGGCGCTTGGCTTGGCCACACTCGCCTTGCTGAAATGCGAAGGCGAGATGCAGAGGCTGGGCGAGCACTCGGGATCGACGCCATGGGCACGGATGCCAAGCTTGCGCTCGAGGTCGTCCCACCAGTTGGGCCAGGTCTTCTCGACACAGCGCTTCTCTTCGAGAATGGCACCTGGGGCCAAGCTGGCGAGCACGGAGAAGGCCATGGCGACGCGATGGTCGTCGTAGCAGTGGACACGAACGTCGGGGTGGAGCTGACGATAGTCGATGCCAAAGATCTCGAGGCCATCCTCGTGCTCCGTGGTGTCGACGCCGAATTTGGCGAGCTCGTCCATCATGGCACGGATACGGTTGCACTCCTTGACGCGCTGGTTTGCGATGCCGGTGATGCGCGTGGACGGGCGAGCAGTCGAGGTGGAGCCGTTCGCCGGCGGCTGGGCAGCGACGGCGAGGAGGACCGAGGCGGTGAGGAAGGCGTCGGTCATAGGCTCCATGTCGACCAGGCCGATCTGACGCAGGTTGCCGAGCTTGGGGCCAACGACAGTGGTCGACGTGGCGGTCTGGACGACGGTGCAGCCCATGGGCTCGAGCACGTCCTTGGCGAAGCGGGCGTCACCCTGAAGGGAGGCGGAACCGATGTTTGGGACGGTGCACTCGGTACCCGTGATGGCGGCGATGGCAAGCGGGTAGGTGGCACTGCTGGCGTCACTTTCGATGTCGTAGACGGCGGGCGAGACGTAGCGACCCTTGGGGATGCGGTAGGTGTTGGAGAGGCGGCCGGTGGCAGGATCTGCGAGGCGCTCGACCTTGATGCCGAAAGTGGCCATCATGGCGATGGTCATGTCGATGTAGAGCTGCGAGATGACCTGACCGCCGACGAGCTCGAGCAGGACCTCTTCGGCAGCGTAAGGCGCGCAGAGGAGGATGGAGGAGACGTACTGGGACGAGATGGTGGCCGAGAGCTGGATCTTGCCGCCCTTGAAGCCGCTGGCGGTTCCCTTGACGGCGAGAGGCAGACAGCCTTGACCCTCGAGGTAGTCGATCGAGGTGCCGTTGGATCGAAGGGCGTCGACGAGGGCACCGATGGGGCGCTCCTTCATGCGCTTGTTGCCGGTGATGACGACGGGATCCTGGGTGCCGTCGTTTCCGACGAGGGTGACGACGGTGGCCATGAAGCGCGCAGCGGTACCTGCGTTCTGGAGGTAGATATGCTTGTTGTTGGCGGGGCGACGGAGATCGCCGTTGTTGCCGTGTACGACGATGGTCTCTCCTCCGTCCTCGAACTCGAAGCGCGCGGCGTGCAGGTCCGTGAGACCGGCCATCATGACCTGGGTGTCGTCCGAGTGGAGCATGTTGCGGAGTCTGCAGGTGTTACCGGCAAGAGCAGCGAGGACGAGCGCACGGTTGGAGATGGATTTGGAGCCTGGAGTGGAGAGGGTGACCTTGGCGTTGTTGGGCTGCTCGAGGATGGGCGTGACGGTGGCACCGAGGGAGAGGACGCGGCGAATGATGTCGTCGCTGACGGTGGATGCCATGTCCTCGACAGTGTCGCCGATGGAGCTGAGGAGGACGATCTTCTTGTTGGAGCCCGAGTTCTTCTTGTCGACCTTCATGATGTCGAGGAGGCGGTCGACAGTGACGTTGAGCGACTTGGGGAGGCGGGTGACGCGGGAGTCGGAGAGCGAGACAGGCAGGTCGTACTCCTTGAGGCAGCGGGTGAGGCGACCGATGGCGACCTGGCTGAGGCCGTGCATGTAGCGCGCAACCTCTGCCTCGAGGATCATGCCGATGGAGACGCACTCGCCGTGGAGCATCTCGGGGGTGAGGACGGCCTCGATGGCGTGACCGATGGTGTGGCCAAAGTTGACGAGGTTGCGGAGGCCGGTCTCCTTTTCGTCGATGGTGACGATGTGCGCCTTGACGCCGACGGAGCCGCGGATGACGTCGAGCAAGAGCGACTGGGATTCGGTGCGCGTGTCGAGGGTCCTGCCCTGGTCGAGCGGGGCGTCGGCGGCGAAGGGTCCAAGGACGGCGGAGCGGATGGCGGGAGCGCTGGACTCGAGCTTGGCAAAGTCGATGGGGTCCCAGATGGCGGCAGTCTTGACCACTTCGGCCATGCCGTTGCTGAACTCGCGGGGTGGGAGGGTCTTGAGCCAGGCTGCGTCGATGAAGACGTAGTTGGGCTGGTGGAAGCTGCCGATGAGGTTCTTTCCGAGCGGATGGTCGATGGCGGTCTTGCCGCCGACGGCCGAGTCGACCATGGCGAGGAGGGTGGTGGGGATCTGAACGAACTTGAGGCCGCGCATGAAGGTGGCTGCGACGAAGCCGACGAGGTCGCCAATCACACCGCCGCCGAGGGCGAGGACGACGGCGTCGCGGGTGACGCGGTTCTCGAGCATCCAGTCCTCGATTTCGTTCTTACCTTGACGCGATTTGGAGCCCTCTCCGGGAGGGATGACCTTGGTGAGGAGCCTCCAGGTGTGGGCGGAGTTGAGGGCGTCGGCGGCCTTTTCGAACTCTCTGCGGAAGGCGGTGGTGACGCTGCATCTGGACTCGAGGTTTTGGTCGGTGATGAGGACGTAGGTGGAGGAGGGGAGGGTGGCGAGGAGGGTCTTTGCGATGTGCGGGATGAGGTGGTAGCCGAGATGGATGGGGGTGTCGAGGCAGCGGAGGGTGTGGATGGTGGCGCCCGAGAGTTTGTCGGTGGATGGCGGGGCGTGGTAGGAGGGCGTTTTTGTCCTGAGCACGGGCTGCGCTGGCTGCGCTGGCTGCGCTGGCTGCGAGGCAGCCGACTGAGCCGAAGCCATTGTGAGGAAGGACGCAGCAAAGAGCTGGCGAAACGAGGAGGTGAAAGGCCAAGTTTGGACGAGTTCGGCTCGAGGTGTGCTTTTTGGAGTGCCTTTGCGGATGTGGTGAGGATGCAAGCTGGATCTACGAAGCGGTAGGAGTGTTGAATGCAAAGCAGATGGCTTCGTAGGCCGCGGCAGCGACGATGGATGTGGTGGAGAGGGAGGGAGGACAAAAGAGAGTGCGAGACCGACTAGGCGAGCACCGGCCAAGAAGATTCAAAAGTCAGTCACGCGCCATTTCACTTGACTCCCGCTCTGCCTGCTCTGCCTGACTCGTGCCCAAATGAAGCCAGGCGGCAGCCACGGTGGAGCCACTGCATCTGCATTGCACCCACTGCAGCCGCACTGTGCCTATTTCGCATCACCATGGGCTGTAGCCAATTTGGCCATGAAAAATCGCCTTGCTCTCACCTCTCTCGACCTGGACAAAGTGAGGATAAGATTTGCCAAGCCCAGGTACCGACGTTATGCTTTGATCAACGGCACACAACTGTCATGCTCGAAAGTCGATCGAAGCGAAGCGGTTGAGGCTACACGAGGCTCGCCAGTGCAATTGCCCAAGCCGCATTGGCTGGTGCAGTTGCGGCTGGGAAAAAAGTGACTCGAAATATCGGCTGGCTGTGTGAGAGCTGCATCTGCCCTCAATTTCATGCAGGGCGAAGGCCCCACCCAAAAAATTGCAACCACGGCTGGCATCTTCTTATCGCGCGAGAAAATGCACACGCTGCGAGCTCAACCGATGATGAATGGACCGATGATGAATGGACCGATGATGAATCGCTGCATTGCAATATGCGGAGATGCGGTGTACATGTGGCCTTCATCTACTTGCTCGACCTGCCGATCTTCTTGCCCTCGAAGCCCGGACGCGCCTTGCCAAACGACGGACGCTTGCCCTTGGGCGTCTTGCTGGCCGAGAGCGTCGAGGAGGAGCCCTTCTTGCTGCCGCCCTTGCCGCCCTTGGCGGCCTTGCGTGCGGCGATGTTGTCCTGGCGCTTCTTCTGGCGGTCCGCCTGCTGCTTCTGCTCGGCCTGCGCACGCTCGTTCCACGCCTTGCTCGACTTTTCCTTCTGCTTGTCCTTGCGCTTGGCCGCCTTCTTGAGCAGCTTCTCGTCGTCGCGGATCTTGACGCCCGTCGCCGACGCCAGCACCTTGTCCCACTGCTTCTGCTCGTCCAGCTCCGAAACCTTGGCTGACAGCGCCTCGGGCGCATCGCCCAGCTTCTCCGCCAGCTTCGCCCGGCGCGCCTCGTCCTGCTTCTTGCGGTGCTCGAGCATCTGCAGCGCCGCCTTGGGATCCGACGGCAGCGCAAGCTTGTTCTTCTTGCCGCCCGCACCAGCCTCGTCCGGAAGCGCCGCACCCGCCGCTCCCACCGGCTTGAAGTTGAGCGAGGAAAAGTTGAGCGAGTTGCCGTTGACGTCAATGTCGGCGGCACCCGAGCCAGCAGCGCGCTTGTTCTTGTCGCCGTAGCCTGGCTCGGCCACAAGCAGCGCTGGCGCCTTGGTGGCCACGTTGAACGTGCTGCCCGACTTGGTGCCGTTGGCAGCGGCGCCGTTGGCGTTGGCAGCCTTCTTGGCCTTGGCCGCCTGCTTGGCTGCCGCCTTGGCCTCCTTCTTCTCCTGCTTCTTGCGCTCGCGTGCGTCGAAGCGTTGCCTGCGACGCTCCTCGAGCAGCTCGTCCTTGGAGCTGATCACGCTGCTGCCGTCCTCGGATCCCTCTTCGGCGTCGGCAAGCAGGCCGCCGCGCTTGCGCTGCAGGCCAGCAATCTTGGCATGCAACTTGGCGCGCAGCGCATCGATCGACGCCTTGCGCTCGCCCTCGGTCTGGATGGGCTTGGATGCCGCCGCAGCGGTTGGGTCGGCAGCAGCAGCAGCAGCGGCTGGCTTCGAAGGTAGATCCTCGACATCCGAATCTTGCATCTCGTCGTCCGTATCGCCAGCAGCACCTCCGCCTCTTGTGTCGTCATCATCATCATCATCATCGTCTTCCTCGTCGTCGTCCGAGACCATGCCCTCGGCATCCACTTCGAGGTCCGAGTCGGCCTCAGCCGCCTGACGAGCAGCCTTAGCAGCCGCTCGCTCTGCCTGGATGTCGGTGACGGTGGCAAAGTTGTCCGGGTCGAGACGCTGCTTCTTTGCCTCGCGCAGCTTGTCCTTGCGCTCCTTGGCCTCGATCTCGGACTTGGCCTTCTTGCGCTTGTTCTTCATGTACTTTGACGACACATCCTCCGCCAGATCGTCGTCGTCGCGCGTGAGGTAGAATTGGGGCGGGATGAGGTGGAGCAGCGAGGTGAAGGCGGTGTTGTGCTTGCTGAGCGAGTCGTAGTACTTGCCCGTCGGCTTCTCTTGCGCCGCTGTCGATGTGGACGCCGCTGCCGAGGAGGTCGATGCCGATGCCGAGCTGCCATTGACGGTGGCAGCGGCCGAGGAAGACGAGGCGGCGGACTTGGATGGAGACGCCTTGGCGCTGGCCTTCTTGGCGGACTTGGGTGTGCCGTTGACGAGCTTGGAGGGTGTCGCCGTGGCGGTCGACACTTTGGCCGGCGACATGGTGAATCCAAGAGCTATTTTGGTGGTACTAGATGCTTCCGTAGTGGTCCTTTGTGATGCCGCAGCTAGAAGGGAG
Organism: Moesziomyces antarcticus; assembly: GCF_000747765.1. Classification (NCBI taxonomy): domain Eukaryota; kingdom Fungi; phylum Basidiomycota; class Ustilaginomycetes; order Ustilaginales; family Ustilaginaceae; genus Moesziomyces; species Moesziomyces antarcticus. Next base: position 138,434 of record NW_014639001.1, read on the forward strand.
GTGATGGAAAGCAGAGTGGCTCTGCGACAAGGCCCAACGATGGCGGCAGCAGCAGCAGCTCTTTGGCCCGGCTGACTGAAGGAGCGAAGCGCGAGAAAAAGGGTCGACCGAGCAATTTTCCAAAAATTTCGTCTTCTCCCTCTCTCCAAGCCAGGGCTGCAGCCGCAGAAGAAAAAAAAAAATCTGGAACCTGCAGCAGCAGCCAAGCGAATGGATCGGGAGGGCGACTTTTGCCGATCTGGACCCTGAAGGGCACTTCGGTGCGAAGAAAGTTTCACAGCTTCTTCCGCTCTTTCTCCACACCGCTGCTGCTGCGCCCGAAAAAGTTGGAAAAAAGTGCCGCACAGTTGCACAGCTCTCTACGCTGCTCGCTTTGCCTTTTTCCCCCACCATCCTCACCGAGCTCTCACCTCTAACATGGCCACACAGATCCCGCAGAGATCGGCCAAGAGGCAGCGTCTCGCCGGCGAGAAGGCCGCACGCGAGGCTGCCCTCCTCCAGGCGCAGGGCCAGCTCGGCCCGTCCACAGAGACGCTCGTCATCCAGTTCCAGTCCGGCCAGGACGGCAGCCTCCTCGGCCCCACCATCAACCTTCCCGCCTCGACTGGCCAGAAGGAACTCCAGGCCATCATCAACCAGCTGCGACGCCAGCTCAAGCAGGCACAGGGACCCAAGAAGCGCTCCGTCGACGACCCGGACGCCAGCTCGGACGACGACGACGACGACGATGACGACCTCCCCTACGCCTTCCACGTGGACCTCGAGCAGCTTGCTGCCAACGCCACCGTACAGGCAGATGAGAAGCCAGAGCTGGTCAAGAGCAACGCACGCATCCCCATCAACACCTCCATCACCGACGACGTGCTTGGCGCACAGGCGGCCAAGAAGCTCGGCCTGAGCCAGGAAGACACGCTCACCGTCGTGTTCGAGCCGCAGGCGGTGTTCAAGGTGCGACCGGTGAGTCGGTGCTCGAGCACCATGAGCGGTCATGCGTCGCCCATCCTCTGCAGCACCTTCTCGCCCACCGGCTCGCTGCTCGCCACGGGCGCCGGCGACAAGACCGCGCGGCTGTGGGATCTGGACACCGAGACGCCCATGCACACGCTCGTCGGACACTCCAACTGGGTGCTCTGTGCCGAGTGGGAGGGCCGCGAACGCAAGCTCGCCACTGGAGGCATGGATGGCGAGGTGTGGATTTGGGAGGCGCTCGATGCCTCCTTCACCGGCCGCAAGGGCTGGCTTTCGCGCTCCACCCAGCAGGTCGATGCAGAATGGGAGGCTCAACAGCAGCAGGAGCAGGTCGATGACGCCGACGAGGCAAAGCCGGCCAAGATGGGTGTCAAGCAGCGTCGCGCAGCCAAGAACGCCGCGCCGCAGGGAAAGCCGTTGCGCGGCCACACAAAGTGGGTCACCTCGCTCTCGTGGGAGCCGATCCACGTGAACCCGACCAACCCGCGTCTGGCGTCTTCGTCCAAGGACGGCACGGTGCGCGTGTGGAACCCGACGCTGCATCGATGCGAGTACGTGCTGGGCGGCCACACTGCGTCGGTCAACTGCGTGCGCTGGGGTGGCGAAGGTGCGCTCTACACCGCTTCTTCCGACCGCACCGTCAAGGTTTGGTCGGCGGATGGGGGGAAACTCATTCGCAGCCTGAGTGAGCATGCGCACTGGGTCAACACCATTGCGCTCTCCACCGACTTTGTGCTGCGCACGGGGCCGTTCGACCACACGGGTCGAGCCACCGGTGCTGGGTCGACGACGCCATCGTATGTGCAGCCGTCGGACGAAGACGCGAAAGCTTCGGCGCTCAAGCGGTTCAAAGAGGCCACGGGGGGTGGCAGCAATGCCGAGACGATCATCACTGGTTCGGATGACCATACGCTCTTCCTTTGGCCTGCACAGATCGGTGGGTCGGCAGCAACACCCAAGAAGCCAGTGGCGCGTCTGACGGGCCACCAAAAGACGGTCAACCACGTCGCCTTTTCGCCCGACGGAAAGAAAATCGCCTCGGCCTCGTTCGACAATAGCGTCAAGCTTTGGGACGCCGCCACGGGAAAGTTCATTGCGACACTGCGAGGACATGTGGCGTCGGTGTATCGCCTGGCCTGGTCGTCCGATTCGCGTCTGCTCGTTTCGGCTTCCAAAGACTCGACGCTCAAACTCTGGGATCCGATCAAAACGTTCAAGATCCGAAAGGACCTGCCGGGCCATACCGACGAGGTGTACTGCGTCGACTTTGTCGCCGATAAAGTCGCCAGTGGCGGCCGCGACAAGGTGGTCAAGATTTGGCGCCATTGATTCCACCACACTGCGCGCGAATAGAGTCCACAGAATAGCCCAACTGTTTCGACATGAGTCCAATTAGCGTACAGCATGTGCAAGAGGGCTCAGGGGTTGAGACCAAGCCTTTCGAAGAACGCAGGTATGAGCCCGGCTGAAAAGAGCCCAATGTTGGTGTACACAATCACCTTGGTCAGCACTGTCGAGAAAAGCAAGAGGTGTCAGTGGGTGTTGCGATAGAAGTAAGGAAGGGCTCAGCGAGCGGGGGCTTACCATCGGCATCGTAGTGCTTGACTTCGGCATCCTTGGCAGCGGTTGGAGCAGGTGTGGCCGCAACCGGCGATTTGGCAGATTTGTCGACCGGCGGTGAAAGTGTTTCCTGCCTGTCGTCGTGGTCGTCGCTGGGGCCGCCGATGCTGAACTGGATCTTGCGTTTCTGCAGTGTCCTTCGCATCTCGATCGGGTTCGGACTCGGCGTTCTCGACGGTACGGGCGACACCACAGGCGAGCGGGCCAACACGGGCGATGCAGCCGCCAAAGGCGTAAGTGCACTGCCTATCGATCCACGCACGTCGGCACTGCCGCGTCGACTGGGCACGGGCGATCCCAGAGGCGACTGAATCGTCTGCTGCTTGCCGCTCTCGTCCGTGACGATGATCTGCGACGGCAAATCGATCACCGACGGCACCGCACTCAGGTCCGCCAGAGGGATCTTATTGTAGTCGCTCGCAGGCGTGTAGTGTCTCCTAGGCAGACTGAAGCCCACCAGCTGATCGACAAGACGGAATGTCGGGGGCAAGATCACCTTGCATGCCGTCTTGACAATGACGCGCAGCAGCAGCACGTTGACCAGCCCAAACACCATGACGAGTGCGCTCTTGATCCACTTCTCCGCCGCACCGGCTGCAGGGAACTGGATGAGCGGCACCACTTCGGCTGCTGCCTGCACCGCGTCCGTGCCTGCCTCGGCAAACGACGCCGCCGCGCTCGAAAAGGCATGCACGAGTGGGTCGGTAGCAAGCACAATCCCATAGCGGATGCCGGACCATCTCGCCAACGCCACACCCATGGCGACCGAGACGAACGCAATCGCATCTTCGAAGCACGGGCAGTCGTCGACGGGCTGCGGATGCACCGACACCATGAGCAGGCCTGCGGGCACGATCACCGCGGGAACCCACCAGTTTCCCGTGCGGATAAAGTCTTCAATGGGGTCGAAGAAGCGCCACTGCACAGCGGTGATGGCTGCGCCGAGGGCCGAGCCGGCGACACAGTCGATCACCGAGTGCATGCCGGCATAGATCCTGCCATACACGACGCTTGTGGCGTAGAAGAGCAGCCCTGCCTCCCACAGCCACGAGTCGAAGATCCCCGACGCATCGACGTTGCCGACGGCATGTTCACGCATGCGTCGCACCCATAGATAGATGTAGAGCGCGATGCTGACGCTGTTGGTGGAGTGGGTCGAGGGAAAGCCGTACTCGAGATGGTGGGTGCCCACGGTGAGGCGCGTGACGGGCGGCGAGTAGGGGCGCGGCACGCAGAAGAGGTCCTTGATGGCCGACGAAAGGTAGACGCCAAACGCCAGCACGTTGATGAGGCCGCGTCCGAAGCGCGGACTGCCGAGCCAGAAGATCATGGGCAGGAACACGAGGAAGAAGGAGTGGGTGCCGAGCAGCGAGGTGTTGACAAAGTAGCGGTCGAGCCAGGGCCGACGAATCCAGCGCTGGTGGCGCTCGTGCAGCGGCGCCTCCTTGCGAAGCACGGCGACGATGATGCGGCGCAGAAAGGCGATCGGGCGCGGGAGGTAGGCGTCGTACACGGCCTCGTCCTGGAGTCCGATGGAGGTGGTGAGCTCGTGCTGGGCTACCGAGTCCTTGTCTGTGGACTTGACGTACGACGAGCCGCGCAGCAGACCGATGCGTTCGATCTTCTCGTGCTTCTGTACGTGGCCGCGCTTGCCCTTCTTGTCCGGGTCGGCGGCGACTTGCCCGGCATTGGCGGTGTTGGTGTTGACAGTGAGGTCCGGACGCGAGGGTGCAGTGGAGCTAGAGCCGTTGATCCAGCTGCCGGAAATCTTGCGATCCTCGTCGATGCTCGAGGTGGAGGCCTCGCGCACGGCGGGCGCACGCCGTTGCTGCAGAGTGGAAGAGGAATGCGGCATGTTGGCTGATGGTGTGAGTGGGGACAGACGAAGGTAGGTGGAGGAGCCTACAGCATGTCGATGCTGTCTGTACTTGCAGCAAGGGAGGATGGAGGTTGAAGGTTTGACGTTGACGATGGTCGGAACCAAGGACGAGTTCAAGCTTCCGGGTGCCGGAGAGTGTGTTTGAATTGTAAGCTGCAGCACGACGTGCAGCAAGGAGAGAGAGAGCGTGCAAGGAGAGGCGGCCCGACTGTCGAGTGCCTGTCTCTCTGTTGCTCGTGATTGCGAGGAGTCGAGGCGGAGAGCAAAAGGCCGAACCGAACCAGACTCCGTTCAGGAACGGATCGGCGATCAACGTCGATCTCCACCGAGACGGATCGGAAGATTTGATCCCAGCCCGCGACGGCGTCACGCGTGTGGCCGGTGGCAGAGCAACGCAGCGCGAATCGCCCAACTTATCCGGCAGCCATGCGTGTGCAAATATGAGCTGCACGCGCGGGGTGGCAGCTGCATGCACGCACGCTCGCTCACCGAAAATTGTTGGGGCTCGGCGGCACACGACCAGCGAGCGCTGCAGGCAAAAGTAGGCTAGGCAAGCTAGGAGGCGGGGACGTGCGTTGCGGCTGACCCGCTCGCTCGCTGGCTTGCTCGCTGGCTCGGCCAACCCATCTGAAATCTGAGTTTGGACACGCAGCTCTAAAATCGCGAATTTTCCCTGAGCCGGCTCGTGCGGTACAACTCCTTTTTTGTCACCTTTTTCTCAGCCCGAGCGGGTGAGCGGCAGCAGAAGAGACGCGTTGGCGTGACGGCAAAGCTCCAACTGCAGCGGCCAAGTCCAAGTCTTCTCGAACCAAAAGGCTCAGATTTCAGAAGATCCGCCAGCAGTGAGAAGGCAGCGCTAGCTTCGTTCGTGTTGTACGCTGACAGGAGGCCCACGTTCTTATGCTCTCGGATTCCCCCTGCGTCTGTGCTCCGTCCTCGGCTGGCAAGCTCATGCCTCGGTCGCCACCGTCGTCACTTTAGTCACCATCACCATCACTGCCGTCACCGCCCTTGTCTCTATCGCGCGCGGTCTCGATCGCCTGCTGCCACCGCGCACTCCTTGGCCCTCAACGAGCGGCAATCTGCCCCGCCTGGTCAACTCGCGATACGCTAGCTCGACCCAAGCCACCCGTGCCTGCTCGTCTCCATTTCATACCCTCGATCGAGCCAGTCCAGGCGTCTCAGGCCAAGCCCACCCTCGTTGCAAAGCAGCGCGCTCGACTTCATATCCAACACTCGCTCAGCGCAATTTTCACTTTGGCAGCCTTGCTTGGACACAACCACCATCACGCTCACACTCGTACCCTCTCACGCATTCACTCATACACGCTCTCTAGCTCTTGCTCGAGGTCAGGCTCCAACATGCCCAAATCATCAGCGCGCTCGCGCCCTTCTGCGCCAGCAGCCTCCTACAAGCCCTCAAAAGACCTCAAATCCAGATCATCTCGCTCCAGAGAATGGTCCGCCACACGCAGAGCAGCCGAAGAGTCGCTCTCGACACAGATCCACTACACCATGACCGGCGTCGTGGCGCTGCTCGTCATGCACACCCTCTCATCCCCATCGTCGCTCTCGCTCGCCCACCTCTCTTCGCATCTCCATCTGCCACACTCGCTCAACTCCATCATCCCATCGTGGCTCAGGCTGCCTTCGCTCGCCCAGTTTGCCACAGATCTGCCCAACGCTTCCGAAAAGGGCGGTCACCACCTCTGGTCCGACCTCGCCTCCAACATCGTCGGTGGCGAGGCGAGTCTCGGTCCCTTCCGCAGCGATGCGCGCGGCTTTGGACACCCTCTCACCGCGCTTCACAACTTTACGCGTGCCTGCCTCGGCCTCTCGTATCCCGTGCCCGACGCGGCCTCTTCGCCCATCGCCGCACTCAAGCATCAGGCACACCGCATCAGCGGCAACGCCTCTGCACGCTCGGCCCCGTGGGCGCTGCTCTACGGCGTTCCCGGCTACCTGTACGAACGTGGCTCCAACGACGCCCTCTTTGTCGCCACGCTCGTGCTCCTCTTCACGCTCGCACGCGCGCTTCTCATGAAGTACCTCCTTCTGCCGCTCGGTGAAGTGGCGGTGCCGCATCCGAAGAAGCTGCGCAAGTCGGCAAGCCAGTCGGCCGAGGCAGTTGCGGAGCATGCAAAGTCACTGCGCATTCGCGAGAAGGAGGTGCTCCGCTTTGCCGAGCAGGGCTTCAGCCTGGTCTACTACACCTGCTCGTGGAGTCTGGGTCTGTACATTGCCTCGCGCGAGTCGTACTGGCCGCTCAACACCATCGAGTACTGGACCAACTATCCGCAATTTCGTCTCGAGCCACTCTTCAAGCTCTACTACCTTGGCTCGTGCGCGTTCTACATCCAGCAGCTCTTTGTGCTGCACGTCGAGGCGCGCCGATCCGACCACTGGCAGATGTTTTCGCACCACGTCATCACGATTGCGCTGATTGCGGGCTCGTACGTGTGCAGCTACCACCGCGTCGGTAACGCCATCCTCTGCCTCATGGATCCCAGCGACATTGCACTCAACATTGCCAAGATGCTCAAGTACGCCGGGTGGCAGACCACGTGCGATATCGCGTTTGGACTGTTCATGGTCTCGTGGCTCGTCACGAGGCATGTGCTCTACATGCGCGTCGTGTGGTCGTGCATCCACGACACGCTCAAAGTCATGTCGTTCCGACCCACCAACTATCTCACCGGCGACTTTTTCACACGCACCGCGTACTTTACGCTCATCGGCTTGCTGTGTGCTCTGCAGGTCATCCTCCTCATGTGGTTCTACATGATCTGCAGAGTCGCCTACCGCGTCGTCACCAAGGCAGGAGCAGTCGACTCGAGGTCCGATGCGGAAAGCAGCTACGAGGACGAGGAGGAGGACGACCATGCTTCTGCGACACGCGAAAAGGCAAAGGTGGCCACGTCCGCATCCTCAACACGGAAGAGGTCCAAACGCAAATAGACAAGTCGCATAGATGCACATCCGATAACGAATCTCATTCTCGTCTTTTCGCAGTCCCGCAAAGTCGTTCAGCAGTGTGCATACGAGGTGCAGCGTGACAACTAGCCGCAGTGAGAGCGTGGGAGAGGGACGCGGCGAGGTTAACATGGATGGGTCTGGCCGAGGGACATACTTCGCTGCCTCGAGGCGCGCTTGAATGCGGGAGGAAAGCCGCTGTTTCGATCGAGCGTGACCGAAACTTGACTCTGGGTCCGCTGCCATGCCTCGCTTCGGTATCTGACCAGGTCGGCCATGGCTGGATCGACACCACCCTGCTTCCGATCGGAGAACGCCGATGTGTCCCGATGTGGGCGCGATATCGGGTGGTGACCGAGATATCCGGGGCGACGGTGAATTGCAGGGCGAATTGTTGTGCTCCGTGAGCAGCCACATCTGCTGGGAGCGCAAAGCTTTAGCCGGCCTCCTCGGGGTGAGTTGTACTGTAAAGAGTGGGGGGGAAGTGGGGGCGCGTGGCTTGGAGGCGAGGACGCGAGGCGCAAGCGAGCATGCAGCGTCATGTTGGGCGCGGCTTGTGGTGGCGAAAAGCCCCCGGGTTCTGCGCGTCAAAAAAGTGCGGGGTATTCGCCGGCTTGTTCGCCCACCTCCGCACCCGCCGTCACCGCTTATGCACAATTCGCCGCCCTGCCGCCCTGCCGCACCGCGGCCGACACTGCATTACCGCCGCCCCTCGGCTTCCTCTGACAGTTGGCCGTACACCGCACGGTGTCGCACTGCGCGGATGCGGGGCATCCCGCACACACTCTCGCGAAAGGCGATGCAACCAAGCGGATGTGCGTGGCGCGAGTGTGGGGTTTGTGGGGTTATCCCCGCACTTGTCCCCCTTCGTAGCCCCTCATCGTGGCCCTTTGCCACGGAAGGTGCCTTCGTGCACGAGGCTGAGGACAAGCGTTCCTCTCGCATAGACCCAACCGAGCCTGCTCGTGTGGTCCTGTGGCCAGCTTTCCCCACACTGCCAAGAAGCTCGCATCCGCCCACCCAGGCATGTTTCGCCCAGGTGGTGGCTCCACCTCACGACCTCCTCGCCGTACTTGCTCAAGCAGGTGATATATAATAATGTGTTGTGTTTGCTGCTGCTTCTTCCCTCCCCCTTCGACGCCCTCAACCCATTACGACTCGCTCGATAGACTTGTGCAACATCCCTTCCACGACCACCAGTTCCCTTTGGACCAGCACACTTCATTTCGACACCTCGACCCTTTCTTCTGCTCCCCATCGCCTGCCGAAGAGCTCACCATGTCGTCCGACTCAAAAGAGAAGGTGGACCAGGTGCTGTACGAGACAACCGACCACAACTACGCCGCCGAACGCACCGACTCGATAGTCTCCCACCCGCACGATGGCAGCATCCAGTTCGATGCAAAGGGTTTGCCCTCCGACCCGGAGCAGTACGCCACCTGGCGCAGGGGCATCCGCAAGCTCGACTGGCGTGCCGTTCCACCCCTCGGCCTGCTGTGGCTTGCCAACTTTGTAGACCGCAGCAACGTCGGCAATGCAAAAGTCGCCGGCCTCACCACGGATCTCAAGCTCGACGGCAACAAGTTCAACATCGCCCTCGCCATCTTCTACATCACCTACATCGCCTCCGAGATCCCAAGCAACATGGCACTGCGCAGGCTCGGAGCCAAGTTCTGGCTCCCCTTCATCGTGTTCTGCTGGGGCATCATCACCGTCTTCTTCGGATTGGTGCAGAACTTCGCCGGTCTCTGCGTCATTCGTCTATTGCTTGGCGCAATGGAGGGAGGCTTGCTACCAGGCATGCCGCTATATCTTTCGCAGCTCTACCCAAGATACATGGTTCAGGTACGCATTGCGTATTTCTATGCGGGCGCAAGTCTTTCCGGCGCTTTTGGCGGCTTGCTCGCGACGGGATTGATCCAGATGGATGGTCTGGGTGTTCAGAACAGGTTGTTTGCTAGTTTGAAGCCTGCTACGGCCAGGGGAGTCGCAGGATGGCGCTGGATTTTTATCATGGAGGGCTTGATCACGATCGTATTTGCATGCATCGCGTGGTACATGCTGCCTTCATCTGTCAAGAAGTCCAAGTTCCTCAAGGACGACGAGCGCGAGCTCATGCTTGCGGTGCTTGGGCGCGACCAGCAGAACAACCGCGCTGCGGCTGCTAGCGTCGCACCCATTGCCAAGATCAACGGCGATACGGAAAAGCACCTACCTCCTGTCACTGCGCCCAACGCAGTCGTTGCCGTAGGTGATACTGCGGTCCAACAAGCAATGGTGTTCGAGGAAGAGCAGTTCGAGTGGCGCGAGATTCGCCGCGGCCTAACGGAGCCGCAGGCCTGGTTTACTGGCATTGCGTACCTGCTTATCTGCAACTGCCTGTACTCATTCAGCCTCTTCCTACCCACCATCCTGCGTGGTATCTATCCAACCATCACCACGACGCGGCTTCAGCTGCTGACCGTACCGCCCTATGTCCCTGCAACGGTGCTCGTGATCATCATCGCGTACCTCGCCGACAAAACCCGCATGCGTGGACCCTTCATCCTCGCACTCCTCCCGCTCTCCATGATCGGCTACATCATGCTGCTCGCCACAGACAACGCAAAGGTCAGCTACGGTGCGACATTCCTCATCGCCCTGGGAATCTATCCCACCGCACCGTGCATTCTGTCCATCCCGATCAACAACACGTCGGGTCTGTACAAGCGTGGCACCGTCAACGCTCTGCAGCTTATGATCGCCAACCTCGCCGGATTCGTTGCGACGTTCATCTACCAGGCCAAGTGGGCCCCGCGGTATGTGCAGGGCCACTCGGTCGTGCTGGCTAGCTTGGTCGGCGCGTGGATCTTCATGGCGATCAACGTGTGGTGGTGCTGGAGCGAGAACAGGGCCAGGGACCAGGGCAGGCGAGAAGGTAACTGGGCAAAGTACCAGAAACTTGTCGATGAGGGAAAGACAAGGGCACCCATTGGCGATCGAAGCCCCCAGTTCAGGTATACTTTGTAGAGCAATCAGAAGGTGGTTGCTGTGGTATCCGATTCGATCTGAGAAGGTGAAAAGGCGAGACGTAGTGAATCTGTCACGACGCCTGGCGACTCGTGATCGGTGATTGCAGTTATGCACACCGCCGAAAGAGCATCATGCCGATCCGACTGAGTTTCAGAGCGACCTACGGAACCCGATCTTGATGTGAATCCAGCTGTACGTTGGTACAGCGGTCAGGCGAGCCTCGAAATGCTCAGAGCAAGGGCCAGTGGCGTTGTCACAAACGTAACCGACGACGGACGATAATGATATCAATGCGACTACTCGGGGAGGCGCTACTCGGCAACATGCTGAGAAGCTAAGTGGGATCCGTTGTCAGGCCCGCACGTGTCAGACTGTATCGGGCTGGGCGGGTGTCTACAACTGCATAGGTGGGTAAGGACAAGGACTCCTGACGACTCAAGCGAAGACTCTCGCGTCATGATCTTTTCTCGGATGGCATAAGAAGGTAAAGGGACCGCCAGAAACCGCCCACGAAGATGTGCCATCGACCTCGAGGATGTCGCTGGGCCGTGTGGCTGGGGCCGTGTGGCTGGGGCCGTGTGGCTGAGGCGCGGCGAAAGCTATGAAGCTCCCCACCGGAACGCCCCAGACCCACACGCGGGGCGCATACAGTATTTGGAATGGACGCCATCGGGTCGACAACCTCTTTCGAGGGTCATGACATTCCATAAAAGCCGAGTTCGAAGACTCGACCGCGCTCTCTATCTCTTCGCTGCTACCCAAACCATCTTCTCAAACCTCAACAATGTACTTCAACGCTGTTTCCGTCGCCGTGTTCGCGCTCCTGTCGCTGGCCGGGGCCAAGGCTGACGACGAAATCTCGACTGCTGGTCTTGTGGTCGACGACAAGCAGGTAGCCAGCTACTGTGGCGTCCCGGTCAAACCGGAGTACAAGGAGGTCGAGTTCGTTTGCTTTACGTACAAGGGCGACATCCAGAAGGCGATGACCAACCCGAACCGACTCAAGGGTTTCGTCAACAAGGCAGGCAATGGTGGGTCGACATCGTCGTGCAAATTGTGTCTGATCGTAACGGAGCTTTTACTGACTTGGATGCTTGTGATGTGCAGCCTTTGTCGTGCTGGGCCAGAGCGGAGCTCAGTCCTTCTCGATCGCCGGCATGCATGTTATTCTTCACCCCGTCGACACGCCGTACTGTCGCAAAGTCGAAGCGTCGAGCGCAGGCGAGAACCAGGGATACACGGCCACTGCGCAAAAGTGCCCGGGTAACGTTCCATTCGACCTCTCAGACCACCTCAGCGATGTTCCTCCTGGGGCTGGAGGTCCTGGGGCTGGAGGTCCTGGGGATGGAGACCCTGGAGCTGGAGGCCCCTAATCAGGAAACCATGGCAACGTGAAGCCTGAAGCGAGTGCACTTCAAGCATCGCCCTTGTCTTGCTACTTGTAGGCGGAGGTGTTTGGTCTTGCGCTCGTTGCAAATATCTTGCATGCGCATACATAGCATTAGCCGTCTTTCCACCGCTTTCGTCCAATGCCACCGTTTCTCTGTCGCTTTCGTCCGATGCCGTCGTTCTCTCCTGCATCTGGCGCACTACTTAATAGAGCTGCTGACACGTCCAGAACTTGAGAGGCTTAACGTCGTGGATAGAACTTGCGCGCAATGCTTTCTCGACCGGAATCCACACGTCTGCGGCGCTACTTCTTGTTAGCCGTACAGCTTTCACTACCGCCTGGCGTCTCGGCGCATGTGGTGGACATGGCAAAGCGCTCGAACATGTGCTCCATAACAAACTAAAAGCTGTATACCCACACGAGGCGCTAGCGCCATGCGGGGGGGACATCACATAAGTTCGGTTGCTCGAATTGGGAGTCTGTGATGTCTGTTTGGTGTTGCCTCATGAATAACTGTTGCTCAGGACCCCTTTTGTGTGGGGCGTTGTGGGAGACGAGTGGCAAATGAAGGTGGTTGTGGGGATCAAGCCGTGAGATGCTTTCGCCCCGCAGGTGGCTTCAAGAAGCGGGCCTCATTATCGTGGGACGTTGCAGGCCCACGTGTGGGTACGTGGGTCGAGTCCGCACAGTTCCCCCTTTCGCTCCTGGCGGGGACGAACATGTTGGATACACAAACCTATATAGTCAGAACAGGTCCAGCTCCCGACTCGACCACAAACCACGCAAGCAAACGCACACTACCATGATCTTCAATAAAGCGACCACCGTGGCCGTCTTTGGCCTTCTTGCGCTCGTCGGAGCTAAAGCTGACGGGTCGTCGGCGGAACAACGTGAATTCAACAGGCCTGATACCCCGATTCCAGGAGTCACGATCAACAACGATGAAGTCGGTCGTTACTGCATCCTCGGGCAGAAGGATTCGCCCAAGGGATACGCCTGTTTTTCGCTCCTCGGTAACATCCGAGCCCGTATGTTTGAGCACGAAAACCTGAACGGCTTCATGACCTTGGCCGGAGAAGGTAAGTGCGAAACTTTCTGTGATGATCCGACGAGGAGGCTGAGATGTGCTGACGACAAGTTGCTGGGTCTCTCCGACGGTGCAGCCTTTGTGTTGATCGACAATGGCGCTACGCAGTCATTTGCCACCGATGTAGACAAAGTCACCGTGACTCCTTCAAAGCAGGCACATTGCCTAAGGCTCAACGTTGAACGTCAGAAGGGTCCAGGCTACAAGGGCGTGAGCATTGCCTCAACCTCGTGCCCAGACTCGCCCGCATTCCATCTAGCAGACAAGTGGACCAATCCGTGATCAACCGCTTCACAGTGCGACACGTACGTCGAAACCGCCCCTGGCTTTGTTCCGTGTCTTGACACACCCAACCTGTTCCATCTCGTTCTTCTCCGTTCATCACGCCGCTCGCACATGATCCGAAATCCCATCCATACCTCCTACGCCAGAAAGTGAAAGAGATCGAGTGTCCAGCTACCGTCTTTGGTGAGTCCACTGTTTTGGGCGGCACGACGCTCAGTGTATGCTGTGTGCATAGAAGCCACCGGCTAGCTTAAATAATAATTGGGGGCAAAAGAGTGAGAGGAAAAGGTGGGTCCAAAAAAGAGGGCCTGGGAGAAAAAGAGGTGATGAGGACCCTTGCAGAGCCGGCGAGGCGGGGAAGGAGGCATGCGCGACACGGGATGATAGCGGCTGCAGACAGCGATGGCGAGCGGCGTGAAATGATGGGAAGGGTCCACACTCGTTGGTTGGCGCTGTTCCCGGCCCTGATAGCGGCGTCGCGCCTGTGCAGCAAATCAGAGAATCTCCGATCCGCAGATTCGCGGATTCAACAATCGCACGGTGCAACCCTCCCTCCACCCATCCTGAGTGTCCGACTCCATCCTTCACCAAACCCTATGTCATATTCGCAACCACACCTTGCGATCCATCAAGAATTCGCCCGACGTCAAAGAAGCTCCTATCGTCTAGGCGCTCCGCTCAGTGCATTCCTACTCTATCATCAGTGCAACGCTGGCCAATCCGACCAATTCGACAAGCCTCTTGGTCAGCAGCATCCAACACGACCCGCCATGCGCACGTAGAGTCTTTCTTGTACCTATTCGGGAAACCCTAGAACCTAGAACATACCTGCTCTCTCTTATCTCGCCGAACGATCAACCAGGTCTTCTGCTACCAAGCACATGCAACTCTCGACCTAGTCCCATCGTCTGTCGACAAGCACAGTAACTTCAGCCATGCCTTCTTCACCTCATCCGTACCGCTCAGCGGCACACCAGCTTCAACATCCGGAACATGCGTCCTTCTCGCCTTCATCTCGGTCTTCGCCGCTGTACACATCGGCAAGCCGCAAATCTCACGCCGCCTACCGCAACTCGCCGGGCGCATCCAGTCCCGAAGTGTTCAGCGACATGGACCGTTCGGCTCTGCCTTCCGCGCATGTCTCAGCGTCTCGTCCGTACAACGCTTCCGTCGATCCGTCGCAGCAGCAGCGACCTTCTCCATCCAAGCGTCGCAAACAGTCCAGCGATGGCGCTGAGCTGCATGCGTCGTCGTCGTCCAACACCGCCAAGACGCCACCGGGAGAAAGCGCGGGATCGGATGGCGCAGCCGACTCCAAACCATCCACTCGGGTCGCCAAAGCGTGTCAACCGTGCAGCACCAAAAAGCGTCGATGCGATGGACGTCAGCCGCAGTGCTCTGTATGCCAGGTCCTGGGCACGCCATGCACGTACAATCACACCGGTCTCAAGCGCGGCCCACCCAAGGGCTTTCGCTCCGGCCCAAAGGAATCGGCCAGAGCCAAGCTGATCCGCACGCTGGAAACGACCATTCGCGATCTCGTCAACCACCTCGGCAAGGATGATGCAGGCGCAGAGATTCTTCGAGTCTCTGGCGAGCGTGAACTTCCCATCAGCAACGGCCAAGCGCTGGCAGCCGGATCAGACCTCGGCGCCGCACGTGCCTCGAAGCCATCGGCTTCCGCAGCAAAGGGGAAAGGTGCTACGGCACCACAAATCAAAACAGAGGAAGGTCTCCACTCGAGACGCCACGCATCCGGCACGTTCGAGGGCTCCAATGACGTCGGCGCTGACGACGTCGACCCGGCGGCTGAAGCCGAGGAAGATGTGATCGGCGAGACGCGCCAGGGCGAGATTGTCTACCGTGGCTCCAGCTCCGGTATCGGCATCCTGCAGCGTCAGCACCGCGCCGAGTCTCCATCTGCTGCCATTGCTGCTTCTCGGTCCGTCGGCTCGAGCTCTTCGGCGCCCTTTGGCGGGCGCTCTCGTGACGATCGTGCCACAGCAGACTCGGCGTCTCATCCGAAACCGCCCGTATTTCTGCCCATCTCGTCACCACATATCGCGGGGGATGCCGACACTACGAGCTCTCAAGATCGGTCTCCGGTACGGTCGGGCCCCAGCCAACGCAAGGACTCATCTAACCTGCACAGCCTCTACCCTGACACGAGCCGGGATGGGCAGATGTCGGGCTCGACCGCTTCGGTGCAAGATCCAGTGGTGTCCGTGGAAGAGAACGACCGGCTGTTCCGGTACTACTGGCAGGGCTTCCATCCTTTCTACCCGATCCTGTACAAGCCGTGGTTCATGGGCTTTTCCGGCGAAGAGCTGCGCGCGAGCCTGGAACCTAGCCTGCTGTACGCCATCTACTCGATCGCCGCGTGCGTTGTCCCGGCGAATGCAGCGACAAAGTCGGATCAGGGTGGACCGGCTGCAGACGCGCTGAACCACGAGCGCGCGCAGTCGTTCTGCCAGGCAGCCGAACGGCACGTGCTGGCCAAAGGGCTGCGTCCGGACATTGCATCGATCCAGACGTGCTGGCTGCTCAGCCTGTACTCGCATGGCACGGGCGATCTGTCGCGCGCATGGAACTTCCAGAACCTGGCGAGCTCGATGGCCGTCGACATGGGTCTGCACCGGTGGCCGATCTACCGTGCGGAGATCGTGCAGGATCGGGTGCAGCGCGAGACGCGCATCCGCATCATCTGGCACTGCTACATCCTGGACAAGTTGCTGTGTGCCGAGATGGGCCGACCCGTAGGACTGCGGGCTAAGGACATCGACGTTCCGCTGCTGTCCGAAACGGAGGAGGACGAGTTTGAGCTGTGGTCGGATCAGCTCGAAATGCAGCCTGCGGGCGCGTCGAGCAGCCAGCGTGGCGTGGCGACTGCCAACGCAGGCCGACGCTTGCATGCGCCGTCGTGTCTGAACTGGGGCGTGCATCTGTTCAAGATCGTGGAGCGCATCTTGGACGAGGTGCACTCGCTGCGACGCAAGGCGCTGCTGCGTCGGCAGGGCAAGGAGCAAGTGTTGGCCGAGCTGGACCGCCAGCTGACCGAGTGGAAGGAGAAGCTGCCTGCACACCTCCATCTGGACGACAGCCCGAACGAAGGACCGTTTCCGAGCTTCTTCGCGCTCAATCTGTGGTACTACACCGGACGGCTGCTTCTGCATCGACCGTTTATCCCGCAGGAGGAGGGACTGCCCATGTCGACCGTGCTGGACAACGACAGCCATCGGCAGAGCACATTGGCGGCCAACACGATCTGCGATCTGCTCGAGGCGTCGGCGCGCGACATTGTGGATCGGCTGTCGACCGATCTGGGCTACTGCCTCTTCACTGCCGCGGTGATGTTTGTGTTCAACGCGCGGTTGCCGGATGCTAGGATTGCGTCGGACGCACGCAGGCGGTACGGGCTGTGCGTGCAGTGGCTCAAGAAGCTGGCGGACACGTGGCCGGCGGCGTCTGCGCACCGGCTGCTCTTGGACGGCTTTGCGGTGGTGGGCGAAGATGCGTCCAAGCAGGGCGGCGATGCACCGCAGCGTCGAGCGAGCATCGCAGCGTTGCAAGCGGCCAATGCAGGCTCGGGCATGGCAGCGACGAGCAAGGTGTCGAGCTGGATTGCCGAGACCGAAGGCGCACTGCAAGGCTCGTCTTCGGCGCGGCGCGCTCAAGACGGCGCGGCGAAAGACGAGCGCGCCACGACCTCGAGCCAGGATGCATCGGCGATGGCGAATGCGAACGGTGCGATGGGATCGGGTGGCTCGGGGATGCCGATCTTTGACGACATCTGGAGCAAAGGCAGCGGCGCATTTGGTAATGGCGGCGGACTGGTGAGCGAGAATGCGCGTCAGCTGAATGCGCCCAGCTCGCTCGACTTTGCACCGGGCATCTTTGATGTCGAGTCGTTCTTCTGGAACGAAAACGCCACCGCGACGGGTCTGATGGGCATGAACTTTACGCCTCTGCCTGGCAACACACCGACGGGCTCTTCGCACGGATTGAACGTGAACGTGGCTCCCGCGCCGTCGCAAGGCATGGGCTACGGCGAGTACAGTGGTGGGATGATGGCGAGCTTTGGGCCGACGACCGCGATGCAGGGTTCAGCGGGTGCGAGCATGGCCTATCCCAACATGCAGTACAGCCAGGCTGGGCGTGGTGGTGCGCAGTCGATGGCGCCGCCTGCCGCGCCGGGCCAGTCGCGTCAGCCTGCAGCAGCAGCAGCAGCAGCAGCAACAGCGGGGATGTATGGCGGAGGGGCGACTGCAGCGGGGGTCTCGGGGGTCTCGGGGGGCACGGAGGGTGGTGCGGGTGTTGTTGGGCAGCCGGGCGGAGATGCCAGCGGAGCGAATGCAGCAGGTGGCGCAGGCATGCCGACATCGCCGTTCGCATTCAATCCGACCGCTCACAACATCGGCGAGTTCTGGAGCATGCTCGAGCTGCCACCCGCGTTTCTGCAGCAGTAACACTCACACAGTCTGCTCAAGTGTCTCAACGCAGAGCGCCGATCGTCGGTTGTCTCGGCGAAGCAAATCTTTCGAGAACATGCGGCTATGTGCGGATGCTAGGCGAGGGTTGTGTGTGTGTGTGTGGTCCAGTGCGAAATTCCAAATTCAGACGACGCGTTGGTGGGTTGGAGCTGCATGAATGCTCGGCGAGGTTGCCAAGCCGGAGCGAGCGTGCAGGCATGAGCTTTGCCATCCCATGGCAGGAAGAAGAAAAAAAAATGCTCGCCAAAGTTGGTTTGGCGTGTGGGATGCAGCGGAGTTGCCAAGCCTTTTTTTTGGTAAATTGGAAATTCCGACAAATTGTTTGCTTGTCGAGCAGCGCCAAAGTGGGCACCTAAATTGACGTCCGGCGTTTTTCGCTGTTTTAATCAAAATGCAAGGCATGCCTGGCTCCAATCGGACCGCATGGTTGACACTCTGCCTGCCAGCTGTCCACACGGTCAGTGCATGAAGCCCCCCTCAAAATCGTCCTCACGCTCACCGAGCTGCAGATGCGCCTTGAATGCACCCGGCGTCTTGCGCTCTGGTCCGGTTGCCTCTCCTGGCTCTCGGCAGATGTTGCCTTCCGAGGCGCCTTGGCCCTCCGCTCAGGCCCGGCCAGTCCAGGATCGCCGGGCCGTCAACAGGCGCTAGAATGATTTGCATGAACAGCTCGCGCTCTTCCCCTGGGGCGGAGTATGCGCTGATCGCCATTGTCCGCCCTTGGCAAGTCGCTCTTGCCAGACGCCGAGCGTGGCCGTTCCGAGTGGTGATCCAACCCCCGCTCGCTAGCTGTCACGAGTCAGCCGTCATGCTTGCTTCCGCTTCGTACCTCTTCACCACTGCTCCCTCCATCATATCCAACGACCTGTGCTGGCCACAAACGCGAGTATCATGCGCTGCACAACACTGTCGTCTGCAGCAGCGTTGCTACTGGCTGCTGCCACGGGCATTGCAGCCGACTATGTGCCGTTTGGTCACGAGCGACCGCACCATCTCGCGCGGCGCGATGCATCGACACTCACCGCCAAAGAGAAGGGCACCAATCTGGGCCACCAGGAACACTCCAAGCCAAAGGCGCCCTCTGGCTCGCGTCTCACATCGCTCTCTGTCGGCTCGGATAACAACAAGCTCGCCGTGTACTGGACGCGCAACCCCGCCAACGAAAAGGCCAAGCAGGCCTTTGTCATGATCCATGGCCGCAATCGTAACGGAGGCGACTACTGGACAACCATGAACAACATCCTCACCTCGGCCGTCAACGCTTCCTACCCCGCTGCCGATCCGAACGCGATCGTCGTTGCGCCGCAGTTCTACTCGCAGAAGCTCAACTCGGGCCAGTATAAGAAACACGAGCTTGCGTGGGACGACATCAATGCATGGCAAGCTGGCGAGGCAGCCATCCACCCCACGGGGTCAAAGGAGACCTCGTTCGACGCACTCGACGCATTCGCAGACGAGTTTACCAACACCACCAAGTATCCAGCGCTGGAAGAGCTCGTGTTTGTCGGACACGGTGGAGGCGGTCAGCTCATCAATCGCTACGGTGTGGTGGCCAAGGAGATGTCGACCTCGCGCGTGCAGGTGCGCTTCATCGCAGGCGACCCCTCTTCGTCTGCATACTTTACCGAGCACCGCCCCACGACCAACCCGGCGATTGCGGATAAAGCCAGCTGTCCGCTGTACAACACGTGGCGATATGGATTCGACAACTTTACCGGTACGCTCGACGGGCTCAAGACGCCGCAGGAGTACTTTGCGCAAAACGTGCGACGCGATGTGCGATACATTGTCGGATACGACGACACGGCCGAATCGGGCGACCAGTACTGCATGGCCATCCTCCAAGGCGGAGTTGCCCGGAGAGATCGAAACTTGGCCTGGTGGAAGTACATTAACCTGCTCGCGCGGACGGGCGAGGATGTTTCTGGATTCCCCGGTAATTTGACTGCGCAGGAGTTGCCCGATTGGAGCAGTTTGTCCGGCGGACAACTTGCGCATACTCTCACCGTCATCGAGGGTGCAACCCACAATGCCGACGAGGTCTTCGGCAGCAAGCAGGGCAGGACCGTGCTGTTTGAAAAATCTCAGACAAACGTTCAGCGTGGCTGGAGACCTAAGGGCTGGAACAAGGCCGGAACGCCCGTCGTCTCCTCCTCAGCCTCAGTCTCTGGCTCGGTTCAAGCTCCCACAAGTCAAGCTACAACAGCCTCTACACAGACATCCACCTCACCCGCATCCAAGATCCAACTGCCCGCTAGCGCAGCTCTCGCAGCTGCTGCCCTCTTCGCTTTCATCTCCCTCCTGGCCTAGATTCACCCCTCGCCAGCTTCCACGGACCATTTTTTTTTTCCCTTTTCCCTCGCATCACCGCCTCTAGACTCAAAGACTTCCGCTTCCCAGGCTGGCCCTGTACACACACTTGCACACACAGCAATCCTGCAACCCGCATTCCTTCGCCCTCACAGCAGCATCATGTCATACACTAACAAAGAAGTGAAAAGGTGAAATTACAACGACGCAAAGTGACGCACATGAGAAATCGAACCAAGCGCAACAGACCGCACGGCGACGTCCTGCGACGCCGCACGTCGGCGCTCCAACAAGTGGCATCGGGAGAAGAAAGCAAAGGCGAAGCAGAGCGCGTGGTATCTAGGTACGCGAACCTCGAGTCAGTTACTCGTCGTCCTCGCAGTCCTCGTCATCTTCCTCTGCCTGGGCATCGACATCCTCGGCATCCGCCTCATCATCGCCCTCGCCGTCATAAGCGCACTCGTCAACCACCTCAAAGGGACACGCCTTGATCAGGTCCGCCGCCACCTCCGCCACCGCATACGTCGCCGACATGAGATGCGACGACAGCGAGATCGGGATGATGCTCGCATCCACCACGCGCACATTCGACGTGCCGTACACGCGCAACTCATTATCAACCACGCCGCCGTCATCCTCGTCCAGCATGCTGCACGTCGAGCTCGGGTGGTACTCGGTGCCCGCCGTGGTGGCAATAAACTTGTCCAGGTCCGCGTCGCTGCTCACCGCCGCACCGGGCGTGGTCTCTGCGCCCACGACCGTGTTCAAGGGCGCCGTCTGACCGATCTTGCGCGCGAGCTGGAAGCCCGAACGCATGAGCTCGACGTCCGACTGGTGCTGCAGGTAGTTGGGGTTGATGATCGGCTTGTCAAACGGATTGTTCGATGCGATCTCCACCCATCCTCGCGAGAACGGCGCCTGAAGCGCAGTCTCCACCTGGATCGCCGAGCCCGTGCTGATACCCAGCAGCATCTCGACAGCTCCCTTGGCGCCACCAGTGAAGCCGTGCTTGCTCTTGGGCACGAGCAGATCCTCGAGCAGCAGCTTGTACTGCTTGGCCCAGCCACGACGCACAGCCTCGGGCACGTTGGTGGCCGACTTGATGTAATCAGCCGAGAACTTCTTGGCGCGCTCGAGGAAGTTGGCGGTCTCGTTGGCACCGTACATCTTCTCGAGCGTGACATAGGCGACGCTCGAGTCGACAAACGAAGCCTTCTTGGTGAGGTTGGTCTCGGACGGCATCACCAGGCCCTCGGCAGGCGAGTACGAGATCGAGCCAGAGAGGTGGTCCTGCAGGTTCTGACCCACACCGGGAAGCTCCTTGACGAGCGTGACGTTGTTCTTTGCCAGCAGCTCCTTGCAGCCGAAGCCGGAGAGCTGGAGGATCTGGGGCGAGCCGATAGCGCCGGCACTGAGGATGACCTCGCGGCGTGCAGTGACGTGAACGCGCGGCGCAGAAGCGTCGGCAGCAAATTCGACGCCGAGGGCACGGCGGTTCCCATCCTCATCCGCTTCGGTGTCCCAGATGATCCTGGTGACGGTCTGGTTGGGAAGCACGACGAGATTCTTGCGCTTGTTGGCGATGGGGTCGAGGTAGGCGTTGCGGGAGAAGGAGCGCTCCCAGTTGTGCGAGTTGATGGTCGAGGTAGCAATGAAGGCGCCCTGGTTCTCGCCGTCGTAGGGGCTCTTGGCCTGCTCGAGGCCGATGGCGGCGAGAGTAGGCACCCAATCGGCCACAGGCTGGTAACTCACGCCCGGGTAGCTGATGGAGACGGGGCCGTTGCGGCCGACGTACTCGGTCTGGTTGTGGATGCTCGAGTCGAGCTCCTTGATCTGGTTGGGCGAGAAGTTGGTGGACTTCTTCATGGCGTCGCGCAGGTTGTGCCAGCCCCAGGTGGCGGCGTCGCCAGAGAGGCGGCCCCAGACCTGGTGTTCACGCTTGCTAGCAGCGACATAGTAGAGGCCGTTGATTGCCGAGGAGCCACCGAGCACCTTACCGCGAGGCCAGCTCGCGGCGCGTGGTTTGCCGTCGGCATCCTGCAGCTTAGTCTGAAGGGCGGTGACGTACTGCCAGTCGAGGTCAGAGCCGACGGACGATTTGAAGTAGGCGTTGGCTGGTACGAGGAGCTGTTCGTCGTTGCTGTAGCCCGAGTGACCGGCCTCAATGACGGCGACGGTGACATCAGGGTCTTCTGACAGGCGACCGGCAAGGGCGAGACCAGCCGTGCCGCCTCCAGCAATGACGTAGTCAAACACGTCGTCGGCTACCTTTTTGTACGATTTGGCGATGGCGGCGCCGGGCTCGGATCGAGGCTGAAGACGGGGCTGATCTCCGAAGGCATCTCTGGAGTAGAGAGCGGGTTGCGAGGGAGACGAAGGGTCGGAGTGAAGGTGACGCGAGCGGCGGTGGTGTCTCGCATTGGGGCGGGACTCGAGCGATGCCGAGGTGAAAAGAGGGAGCGAGACAAGCAGGAGCGAAAAGAAGGTGGTCCTCATGTTGGCAAGAACTAGTCGCTAGGGGGTGGTGTCGAAGCTGAGTGGAGAGGTCGGGAGAAGGCTCCGGATGGTGGATTGGTCAGGGATAACGAAGGTCTACCAGAGGCCTTTGGATCGAGATTAGGTATGCGGATGCTGAAGAAAGAGGAGGCGGTGGGTATGGTTGGGGCAGCTCGACTTGTGTAGAGGGTCGAGCGGATTGGAGACGGGGTGGTGATGCTAGCAGAGGCCAGACTATCTGTACCAGCCAGATGGAGGCCCTCGTTAGAAGAGGAGTGGAGGGAGGAAGGTGGTGGAGAAAGTATATGGAGGGGAGAAGGTGGAGAGGAGGGGAGAGGGCGGATGGCGATGGCGATGGGTGGTGAAGGCAAGGGCCGGCAACGACAAAGGAGAGTGGTTTGCTGTGGTGAGCTTGCGGCGCCTGCTGGCTGCGGAGACAAAGGAGCGTTGGTTGGGTCGGTCGGGCGAGCAATGGCAACGCGACGGGCTGACGATATCGGGAAGGCAAAGGCGGGTAGTCGAATCTGACGGGGGGAGAGAGCAGCGGAGGTTGAAAAGGGGGGAGGGGCCGGGCTTGGCCAGCGTCTGGGAGCGAAGCCCTCCTGTCATATAGCGAATCCATGCCGCTGACCGAGGAGCCTCAGCGTCCGAAGTGTTCTCAGCCCGCACTGCGCTTTAGCATAGTCCCAAGCCTAGCTGAGCCGAAACCACACCGCAAGCATCGCGACCAAGCGCATCAAGGGAGGGGAGCAATGACCAGTCCACACCGACATTCCTCAGCGACTCTGGGCACATCTTGGCCAGACGGCATCGGATGAGAGGGGAACAACCGCTCCGGCGCAGTGCCAAGAAGAGCGGACGCGCCGACCGGATTGCAATGCAATGCAGCGCGGTGCAAAGCCAAAGCTTGAGCGTGCTTGCGCAGAAGCAAAGAATCCAAATGCACAGTGGATTGGTGACAGAACGACGGTCTGCCGGATTGCTGCGTTGGAGCGGCATTGCCGAAGCCGATCTAGGCACATGGCCAAGCGCGACCGGCAAGGAGCCAGGAATGCAAGACCCCCTCTGGCGGGAGGCGCCAAGGAACACCACCGCACGCAACTTGGCGCGCTCGCTCCCTCGTCGGATTTGCCGCCGCTGAACAGTCCTTCATCGATCCCTTCATCCCTGCCCAGTCAGTGCCTCTGCGTCGGGGAAGCCGCTGGTGCTCAACGCGATGGACGAGTGGCAAACCGCGCTCAGGCTTGGCACCTTTCCCGACTGCATCGCTGCCAGCCGAGCTGGGAAGGTACGGCGGACTTTGAAATCCGGGCCCTGCTGCTCTTGCTGGCGCACCTGCCGTTCTGCCTCGAGATTTTCGGCCCTTTGACAGCTGGTCGCGCTCTCCCCCTTTTTTCGACAGCTCGCGTCGGAATCTGGTTTGGTTCAGTGCGTGTTTCAGCTGCGCGTTTTGCTCTGCTCTGGTGCATGCCGACGCGCCTCGCTGGCAAACGAAGTCGGCGCGCGGCGCGACGTGTTCTCCCAACGTTGAGTGCAACTTTCAACGCTGCGCAAGAGCCTCTTCCGCTTCTCAATCTTAGAGAGTGCAGCGACGAGCCCGAATAACTTAGCGAAGGGGCTGCAATCATCGCTCCTCTGGCCAAGCCTCGACGGAACCGAGATCTCGCGATGCAGCAGTCTGTGTTTAGTCGGCAGCTGTGGAGTCGATTCGGCAGGCCAAGCTGCATCTGCGACGCAACGGCGCATGCTTGGATGGCGACCCTTTGTCTGCACCCTCGGCTGACCCACACAAAGCGCCGGTGAGCTCGCTTGCCCTTTTCCTCTGCTTTCTTTTCGCTCGGAGCTGCACTTCGCTTGCTTCAGCCCTCACGCACGCCCATCCTGCCCGCTGCGTCTGGGCTGCCGACCGCCTCTGCGACGCTGCCTCTGCGCTTGTTAGAGCAGACGACCGTCGACTCCGCTGCGCAACCTCATCCGGACTCTGACAACCGTTGTCATGCTGAGCCGACAACCGGGCGATCATCGCAAACAGTCGCTGCAGCCAGCGAAAGCTTCCAGAGAGAGAGGGGGCCAAGCTTTGCTGGGAATGCAACGTCGATCCTTGGCTCGTTTCTTTTCATAACTTAGAGTCGCAATGCGGTCGATCAGCGTCGCGCACCGACCGCGCGGTCACGGCATCCGCACCGCAGACCACACGGACCTCCAGATCCGAAGTGCGCAACCGAGCTGCGGCAAGTCATGATGGTGCTCGGTCCTGTGGTATGGATCGTCCTCTTGCAGCATGTTTCCTTCTTGGCGATGCGGATGAACGGGCGAGCAATCTGCACAGCCAGCGTGCTCGGCTTCACTCGGCCATGCAAGTCAGCCACGCCAGAACGAAATCGCCCTCTTGCTTCGCATTCCGCGTTCCTGGATCGTCGACTGCCAAGCAACTCGCCTGTTGGCCGGCCATGCAGCTTCGGCCACAGGCTGCCGAAGTGCGGCGCCACGCTTGCATCGCATCGCCGATGTAGGGGGCCTTTCGAACACCATCGAGAACCCGATTGGAACTTCTTCCACTGTCACGATTCGACGCTCTCACATTTTGTGCATTTTCGCAGAGACGCCTTCTCATGCAGGTCACCTACAGCCTGCGAACGGATCACTTTCATAAGTCCTCTGACGCTTCTCAACCTTGGCAAAGCCCACGTCATTTGGGTTCGTTCATCACCACCATCCTCGCTGTGCTCTAACGGCAGCTCCATGCATTAGTCAAACTACCTACGCCCACCATGCGTCGCAAGGTCGGAAAGGGAGTCCTGCTCACTGCAGGCTTCTCGCTCCTGCTCACCTGCGTCTTCTACTTGGCACACGATGGCGTCCTGCATAACTCGAGGATCATCGGCTGGCAAGCATACACCGCCATCGATCTGCGACCACTCAAGTCCAAAGGCTCCTCCGCTGTGTCGGATGCTGTGACCGCTGACACCGACAACAGCACCCACCCGTCCGTCGCATCGTCGTCCGGCTCCTCCGCTCAGTACGACGACATCTACCCCCTCGACTTCTACGCGCCACTACTTCCGAACCCCGCGCCCATCACAGAGATCACCGTCAAGTCTTGTCTACCGCTCACCAGATGCCAGCCCAAGACCACGCCGGCCGAAGATGCTTTGCTCGGCAAATGGGTTCAGGTGGACCGCAGCCTCAGCCCCGCAGGTCAGATGAGCGCTTCCGCTGGAGGCATGCTCACCAACATTTTTGGCAGCATCGAGCAGCGCTTCCTCTTCTACCGCAAATCCAGGCGGCGCGACGTCCAGAATGTCGTCGAAATCCGTCTCGTCGAGGAGGGCGAGCCGCACCCCTCGGGTGATGACGGCTGGCACAGGGTCAAGACCGGCCTGCGCTCCAAAGTGGTCAAGATGATGGCAGGCGAAAAGAGTTTGCACCTCTACTACCGCACCAAGTCTCCTGCCCAGTACGAGCAGGAAAAGCTCGGATTCTGGAAGGAGAAGCGTGCTCCATTGACCTCTGGGCCCTTTGACCCGATCACCGAGCTCGATCTCGTCTACGGCGACAACCCGCCCTGGCCCGGTTTTGAGAGCGCAGGCGTGGTGTCGCATCCGCACTCTGCCATCGGGTCGTCACAGATCTCACTGTCATTCCGCCGCAAGCCCATGCGCAAGCCTCCGCTCGAGCCGCTCAAGTTCCGCCCCGACGGCACGTTCAAGATCCTCCAGCTCGCCGACCTGCACTTTTCCGTCAACCCCGAGCCGTGTCGCGACACCAACGAGAAGGATCCGCGCTGGGCAGCGCGCGGGTGTCTGTCCAAGAACGACACGCTTGCGCTTGTCGATGCGTGGCTCGACTCGGAGAAGCCCGACATGGTCGTGCTCACCGGCGACCAACTGAATGGCCAGGGCACCTCGTGGGATCCGCGCAGCGTCCTCTCCCTCTATACGGCACCGCTGATCAAGCGCCAGATTCCCTACGCCGTCATTCTGGGGAATCACGATAGTGAGGCTGGCTCACTTACGCGCGAAGAACAGATGCAGCTCATTCAGAACATGCCTTACTCGTATAGCCTCGTTGGACCAGCGCTCGTCACAGGCGCTGGCAACTACTATCTCAAGCTGCACAGCCCAGGGAATGACCGGACGCACGTGGCGACGCTGTGGTTCATGGACTCGGGCACACACGCCGACAAGGACAAGTGGAAGCCCTGGACCAAGCCGGGCTACGGCTACATCCGCAAGGACCAGCTCGACTGGTTCGAGGCCAAGTACACCGCGATCAAGCAGACTCTTCAGCCGTACCGGCCTGATGGCGCGCAGGACTTGGGGCCGCAGTGGCGACGTCGCTCTTCACCCAAGCGCGCGGACAAAGAGTGGGATGCGGGAGCGGATCAGAACCAGGCGCTGGGTCGGCCACCTTCGGTGCTGTTCATGCACATTCCCGTGCCGGAAGCATTCAACCCCGTGGATCACGGAGCGCTACCGCAGGTGCAGAACCCCACGGGCGCGACGGGAGCGAGTGTGGGCAGGCAGGAGATGGTTGTGGGCAGTCGGAATGAGACAGCGACATTCGAGGGGGCACAGGCACAGCCGGGCATCTTTGACCTCGTCACCTCGCTCAATCGCGCCCCGCCTGGTGTGCGGTTGCTGGTGCACGGACATATGCACCTCAACTCCGACTGTCGCCGCGTCAACAACGTGTGGATCTGCTTTGGAGGCGGTGCTTCGTACGCCGCGTACGGTAAGGCAGACATCCAGCGCCGTGCACGTGTCATCGAGTTCAGGGAGTGGGGCAAGGACATCTGCACCTACCACCGCATCGCATCTAGCGACCCCGCATCTTCATCACAGCGCTTTGACGACTTTGTACTTCCCTACTCGAGCTAGAATGATTCACATTGTGATTGCGACGTATGCATGTGATGATGTGCTAGGAGACAGAAGCGGGGGGGAAGAGGTTGGATGTCACAAGCGCGTGGATCTGCGCATCGAAGCGCATGCACAGTGCGGTCGACTGACGAAGAATGACTGCCAAGCGACGGGTCGAAGCTGCATCCGTGAGTGCGGGCGCGATGGTGAGCAGTGCCGAGTTGACGCGCACACAAGCTCGCTCGACGTGCGTGCGCTCTGTTCCGGCACTGTGCAGAGCTTTAGCTCCGAGCTTAACCAGAGTCTCGAGCGTGGCCAGCAAGGCCGTTGCGTGTAGCCGGGCGTGCTCCTCTGCGTGCGGGACGAGTCGGTCAATGACCTCCGCTGCAGCACATGTGATTGTGCGCACAAGTTCGTCTGACGCGTTTGGCAGATGGCCGCCAGCCGGTTCTGTGGCACAATTGTACAGAGCGACGGTTGTGGTGTGTACGAGACTGAGGACAGGTGCGATCCAAGCGCCCTGTGTGGCTCTATCCAGACGGTCCACATCCACACTGCGCATCAGCTGCGCCAGAAGCAGCATCCACACACTACGAGGCGCGGATGTCGGCGGCAGACTGTCGACTCCCACCGTCTCTGCACCTTCGCTCAGGGCTGGATCGGCAAGTGCGACGACGCCTTCGCGCACGATCTGCTGCCACATCCACGCGAGCAGTCCGCGGCGCGTGACGAGTTCGATGGCCACGTCCGCATTGGCCACCAGCCAGAATGTGGTATCCTCGACGAGCGCGCGCATAGCCGCCTCCTCGACGGCGCGCTCGGCGCTCGCACCCGCACCGCGCGCATCGCACGCATCGTAGAGCGACGCCAGCAGCTCCCACGTGCGTCGGCGCTTGAGGATCTTCCAGTCGCTCCGACCGCCCGAGCGCGCCACATCGCGCAGCAGCCGCAGCATCCACATGCGCTCCTGCTTCACCCGGTCCGACGCCGTATACAGCAGATTGTACAGCAGCGGCACATCGCCCACGTCCAATTCGGATCGCTGCAACAAAAAGTGCGAGATCACCGGATAGACGAACGACGCCGGCGTCGTCACCGAGCGCAGGCTGTGCGCGATGAAGAGCGTCGTTGTCGTGGGAAGGAACGGCGCGTCGGTCGAGGACTCTTGAACCGCCTGCGTCGAGTCGAGCGCGTCTCGGAGCAGGTCGAGCACCATGATGAGATGGTCTTTCTCCTGGAAGTCGGCCTCGCGCACCGCGAGGTACAGGCTCGAGATCAGAGTGAGGCTCGCGCGACGCATGTCGGGACAGCAAGACGATAGCCCGCACACGGCGAGCCCAGGCACGTTGGTCGCAAACACTGCCAGCCACTGCAGCCCCGTGAGCTTCTCGTCGGGCGCCGTGACGCGCGCCAACAGCGACGCGAGGAAGACCGGATCGTAGCGCTGCACCGCATCCGTGTGCCGCCCATACACCTGACCGGGCAAGACAACGTCAGCCTCTGCCGAACCGTCCGTCTTGTATCCTGACGCGACGGTGTTCGCCAGCGAGAGCAAGCGTGGGAACTCGGTGCACGTCGCGAACACCACGTTCGCATCGAGCGACTGCAAAGCCTCCGGTGCGCTGTGTGCGTGTCCGCCGCCTCCACCTTGCTGTGACGCCGGCAGCGTCCACTCCTGCATGAGCGTCGCGAACGACTGCTCGGACACCTCTTCGAATTTCCTGAAGAGGCTCAGCAGCATCCGGTCCGCCCGCGACAGGCTTGCGCCATAGAACGGCAGGAGCCTCGTGAGCAACGGCGCACGAATGAGGCCTTTAGCATCCCGCCCTGCGATGAGATGCACGAGCTCCACAACGACAAGCTTGAGCTCCTGCGCACGCTGCACCTTTTCGTCTTCCGCAGCTTCCTCGTTGTCAGCCTCGGCTTGGCCGTTCTCTTGCTCGTCGGTGTCGTCCCGAAGAGGTGCGAGAAGGTTGGATGAGCCACGCATGACGCTGGCAAAGTCCGAATGCGCAGAAAGCGCGCCAAGGTAGCGCGAGAGGTGGCTGTTGTCGAGCTCGGCGTGCACGCAGAGTGCGCGCACAAGACGCATCTGGTCGAGCGCCCGCATCCTGTTCTTGAAGGCCGCTTGCACCACAGGGTCGACGAGCGAGGCTCGAAGGTGGATGCGTACGCTCTCGCTCGCGCTCGCGCGCTCCACGAGATCGGTGAAGAGCGAAATGGTGTGCACAAGACGCGCAGAGTCGTTGCTGTCTTCGGCGAAGCGTCGAACAAGCCAGAGCAGCGCGGCGTTGATCGAAGCCTGCACCACCTCGGAAAGTGAAGGCAGCTCAGGCACGTCTTCGACCAGACCAAGCAGCACCTGGATGAGTGGCGCTCTGAACGCCACATAGGGCTTGTTCTCGACTGCATCCTTGGCAAACTTGGCTAGACGGCCGCTTGCCGCAGACTGCGGCTCGTTCCAGTCATACCGCGCCGCGCACCTGAGTGCTGCCACAAGACATGCTGCATGCCTCTCCACTGTCTCGACCTCCGCCTCTTCGATGAGTTCGGGATCGGACAGGACGAAGTCAATGCAGACGTCGACGATAACGCCAATGTGCTTGTGCTCCCAGGTCACATCGCCAAGCATCGCTCCGCCATCATTTGTCACGGATTCGGCCTCGGAAAGCGCTGTGAGAATGGCAAGCAGCGTGCACGGGAGCGCTTGAACCGTGCTCCTAGCATCGGCACTAACGCCAGACGACAAGACGCTCAGCACCGAATCCAGTATCGGCAGTGTCGTTTTCGGGTGCACGTGAAGGGCGGCAACCAGAGCACCGTCTGTCGCTCTTGAGTGCGCTGCGCCGTTGATCAGTCCGCCCAGCTGCAACATGGCCAGCTGTTTCTCGACCGCTGAGTCGGCGAGAATCAGATCAGATTGAAGGGTCGCCTGGATGATGCCCAGAAGCAGGGTCCTGCATTCGGCGTGGAGCCCTTCGGTGGAACAGACAGCGTCGACAATCAGCTGCAGCTTCATGGCAAGTGCTGTCCATACTCGGGAGATGGGGCCGGCAGATGACGCAATAGCTGCGAGCGATTCCGCAGCTGCGATCCACACTTCAGCCTCTGCTGGTCCCGTTGCGGAGTCCTGCGTGCGCATCGCCTCGCGTAGCACCTCCAGCGCCTTGGACAGCAGCTCGACGGCGTCTGCCTCATCCATGAAAGGCGTGAGGTTTGCCATGCAGCGCAAATAGTCGACGTCTACAGCCTTGCTGCCGCCGTCGACCTTATTGAGGGTAGCCCTGACGATCTGCGCTTGGTCTTTGTGGCGAGGGTCGAGGTACTTGATCGCCAGCTCGCTGATGCGGCGCAGCAGCGACTTTGAGACGTGCGGCGAGGCAGCGCGGTTCAGCAGCGCGACAGAGTCGACGAAGAGGAACTGCCTGGCTTCTTCGTGGGTGAGATACTCTGAAGCATCGGCTGCAGCGATGAGCGAAGAGGCGTGCGGAAGAAGGTGCCTTTCGTCCTGCATGCCCTGGCCGCGGCTCACGGCAGTCCACAAGGCCAGGCGAGCATTACCCTTCGCCCGCCATGGCACCAGCGTGGTCTGGTCCAGGACTTCCTCTTCGCTGGTCGTAGCCATGAAGTCATCGTGTGCCGGCTGCACGAAGCGGGCGTTCAAAGGCAGGTGAAGGACCGGAATTGCCCCGAAAACGACTTCGGGCCCGAAGAGCGCAGTCGCGAGGTTCTCTGCGACCGGATCCAACTCGCCCAGGATCTGGGACGCGAGCGCGTAACCGCTGGCTTGGAGGCCCTGGACAGCTGCGTACAGCGATGAGATCTGCGACTGAGTCAGTGGCCGCTTGACGCTTCGAAGCCGCGTTTTGAGGTCCCTCGGATCGGTGCAGTCTGTTGAATGTAGACAAATGTCAATATGAACAGCGTTAGCAACGAGATACTCGCGCGAAGGTCGGAGAGCAAGAGCAAGAGCCCGTGTCGAAAGGTCATGACGCCGCACAGCCACGTAGGTGGTGGCGACGACTTCAGAGTTATCGGCAAGCCATGCCTGCAGCAATCAAGCCGCAAGATGTACTTTGGTGTAGCGGTTCTGATGTATGGGAAATTCTAATCATCCCAATCGACACGGATGCACTTGCACTCTGCAAGCAGTACATGAACATACCAGCAAATGTAGTCGATGCGATCACGACAGAACCTTTTGACTTGCTGCCAGGCTCGAATGCGGGTTCGGGAGCGACTCGAATGGCGCGAACATTGCTCACGCCCACGGCAGCAGTGAACTGCGATGATGCGTACTTCTCGTTGCTTGAAACGTGGCTGTTGATCTTGAACGCCATCGCCTCGAACGCGGAGGTGTGACGCGCGTATGCGCAGAGAGTGGGCAGCAGACGCGCAAAGAACGCCGTAAGACCCTCGACCGACTCTGCATCGTCGAAGAGACCCTTGTCGATGCGGATGCAGAATTGCTCGAGAAGCGCCATGAGCCAAGGCGAGGCGAGCAAATCGGCTCCACTGGTCACCTCGGATTCGTCATCTTGCTCGTCCTGGCGTCCATTGTCACGGAGGAATTGGCGCGATGCTTCGATGTAGCGATATGGTGTCTTGGCACAGCGAAGCATGCATTCGTCCAGGAAAGCGATCACGGTCTGCTGTTCCGACGAGATGTGCTGCTGCGCAGGCACAGCGCTCGGCTTGGAACCAGACTCGTCGTCCGCCTGGGACGCGACACACGTGTCGGCTTGCGGCAGGCCCGAAAGCCATGCATCGATCTCAGCCAAGTCGTGCTCGAAGAACGATGAGGGTGCCAGAAGCGACTTGAGCAGCTGCTCGCATGCAGTCTTGACCTGCTCCAGTGGGGTGGAAATGTACAGCGTCAACAGCATGCCGAGGTAGCTCAGGTTGCCAGTGCCTGTTGTGCCGGTCGGCTTGGCTGTCCAGTCGAAGGATGCGGCGCGCGCAGCATGCGAAAGGATGCGAAGCGTGTGCACCTGACAGAGCGCGCCGAGATTGATCTCGTTGGTGTCCTCTTCGTCGTCCTCCGCATCACTATCGCTTGCCTCTGCGTTCTCGACCTCATTTGCGACGTCTCCTGTGTCCATGTCGTCTGCCGCCTTTTCGGGCGACGCTGCCGAAGCTTGGATGAAGGAGTTGGTGAGCAGCTTGCCTGCGTTGAAGCGGACGTCGAAGGCCGAGCTTGGCACTGCTTGATAGTAGAGGGAGAGCAGACGAAGTGCGACTTCCGTCGATAGCATGTTCGTGTTCTCGTTGGTGCCCTCTGCGCCGTCGCTGGACTCGTTGGCGACCGTGGACGAATCTGCCGCAGCCGATGTTTGCGGTCTAGAGGTGGCCACCTGCAGGATCTGGATGACGATCGAGATGTCGGGGATGCGTCGACGGGCCTCCGTCTCGAGAAGTTCCAAATGGCGACGCCAGGGTCCATGTTCGTCCTCGTCAAGCTCGTCGGTGGCGCCGAGGCAGATGTCGCGATATCGGACCATGCGGTCCAGGCAGCGGCACAAAAGGGCGCATGTCGAGTGACGCACAAGCTTGTCCGTGCTAGTGAGGCCCTGGCTGAACAGGAAGCGATGGAGCGGTCCAGGCAAGAGGTTGGCCAGCACCGTGTTGATCGGCGGTGGTTCCGAGGCGACGAGGCGATGCGAGAGCGGGATAAGCGCGCTGGAGGTCGTAGTGTCTTCGGATTCGAGATGCTCGACCTTGGCGTTGCGGAAGGATGGGAGCTCGAGACCAGCTACCCTGCCAAAGAACGCCACATTGCAGAGCCATCTGGAGCTGGGTCTGGGGTCGACGCTCAGGCCGGCGCAGGAGCTCTCCAGATAGGGACCAACCAGCTCGGGGCAAGCTGTGAGGATGCTGAGGGCAAGCTCCTGCTGTCGGAGATCCTCAGCCACCGCGAGTTGGCGCAGCACGCCCGAGAGCACCTTGTTGTAGATGGAGCCACCGGTGTTGATCGAAGTCGACTTGGCCTTCTGTGTCGAGCCCATCTCAAACGAGAAGCTGTCCTTGTCGAGACCGTTTACAGCGCCGTCCGCCTTGCTTGTGCCAACAGACTCGTCGGTATCGCCGCGGACTGATGCTTTTCTTGGGTACCAGCCTCGATCCGGGTAGCAAATTCCGAAGCCTGGGTTGGTGCAAATGCTGAGCAAGAAGTGGTGCGCGAGTTCCGCCACGGACGGGTTCTCGACGGCATCCGTGTCGGCATGGATGAGCACATGCTCCTCCTCGCGCGGATAGAGCTGAACGACACAGCCGCAGGCCCACTCGTTCCAGAATTCGACCTTCTTGGAGCGGGGGATGCGCTGGTCCTTGACGAGGTCCTCGTGTAGATGAAGAAGGATGGTCTGGACCACGTCTGGCGGATCCTGAGGCAAGCCTTTGAGCATGGCAGGCAAGAAGTCACGTCCAAGGTCGAGAAGGCGAAGCTTGAGTGTGTTCGAGTAGCTCTGCTGCAGGAAGGAGAGGAGGAAGAGAATGTAGAGCGTGCGGATGTCGGGGCGGCGGAGCGAAACGTCGAGTGCGACGCTCGTCTTCTTGGCGGCCTTGGACTTGCGGTTGGTTCGCCTGCGCATGTTGAAGATGTGCGGGAGTACCTTCATGGACCAGTTGAACGAGTCGAAAAGCTTGACGGCGTAACGGCCTTTGGCGAACGACGAGACCTCGCGAAGGAGGATGAGGGATGCGAGTGCGGCGACATCCGAGCCCTTGGAGGATCGAGAGTCGCGTTGCTTGGAAGATGCAAACTTGGCGCCTCCAAGATTGGAGATGTAGTTGTGAAGCATAGCAAGCCAAGGCTCGTTGGGTGACAAGATACGCTCGATGATGTTGGATCCAAGGGTGTGAGTCGGGTAATGGATGGAGAGAAGCGCCAGAGACTGAGCCAAGCAGAAGATTGGGAGGTGCAGCAGGGTAGGCAGGTCTTGGCGATCGGCAAGCTCCCAGGTGGAGAAGATGGAGGCTGCAGCGGCTGTAGGTGCGCCGGAGTTGGATGCCTGCGTTTCGCACAGCTGGCAGTAGTCCTTGACGAGCTGGATTCGCTTGTCGCTGGCGGGGATGGTGGAGCGCTGGGTGTTTTCTGCGAAGGAGAGGTTGGTCTGATTGCGCAAACGTGTGAGAAGCAGGCGAAGCATGTCTGCTGAGGGTGTCTGAAGCGCCTGATGGAGCTCTGCGCCGTCGGCAAAGGGGACCATGGCCTTGTTGGTGACCGCCTCCTCGGGTGCCGACGTCTCCTTGGTCGTGCGCTCATCCTCAGACACCTCTGAGGCGGAATGACCCGACGCAGCTGCATCAGAGCCACGACGTTTTCGCTTGTCCGCCATGCTGGCGATGCCTGTCGGATGGGATCGATGGGGTGCTGTGATGGAGGAAGAAGCAGGTCAAGAGAGGAGCAGAGTCGAAGCTGCTCGTGAACCCCAACCCAACTCAAAAGCTTGGCGGCCAAAAAGGCAAAAATTGGTCTGTTGTTGGTCGCCTTTGAAATTTTTGCCGCTCCACAAAGCGTTCATCCGTTCTTCTTCGCGAAAAAGGGTGCAAAACTATCTCGGAATTCGGAGTCAAAAGTCGCGTCACGTGGGCGAACCTCCACCAAAGCCAGAAGATTGGGAACTCATGCACAGATCAACGTCGTCCTCCAACACCATCACCAAGCACACCTGAACCCGTATCTGGAGATAGTCAAGGTGACGAGAGCGACAGATCGAAAATGTCTCCACCAAGAGTGCTGACGATTGCCGGCTCCGACTCGGGCGGAGGAGCCGGAATCCAGGCGGACCTCAAGACCTTCCTGTCACTTGGCACCTATGGCCTCTCGGTGCTGACCGCACTCACGGCGCAGAACACCACCGGCGTTTCGGCGATCCATGCGTGTCCGCCCGAGTTCGTGTTGCAACAATTCGACTCGGTCGCATCTGACATCCAGATCGATGCAGTCAAGATGGGCATGCTGTGCAACGAAGGCATCGTCGGTGCTCTCGCCAAGCGTCTCGGCGAATGGAAGCAGTCCACAGGCGCACACGGAGGCCACAATGTTCCGATCGTACTTGATCCGGTCATGGTGTCCACATCCGGCTCACTCTTACTGTCGGAGGGCGCCATTGCGACGCTCATCCGAGACCTGCTGCCGCTATGCACCCTTCTGACGCCGAACCTGCCCGAGGCACGTCAGCTGCTCAACTACGCCGCCAAGTTCACCTCGCACCAGTCAGGGACGCGCGAGCTGGACCTAGCAAAGGAGAACGAAGAGACAGAGCTTCCTCAGATGATGGCGGCAGCAAGGAACATCGCTCAGCTTGGTCCGCGCGCGGTGCTGGTCAAAGGAGGACATGCCAAGCTGTCCAGATCCCAGATCGACGAGTACTTGAGCTATCGAGCTGAAACGGCATCTGCAAACGAAGTAAGGATTGCGCCGACGTCTAAGCCATCGACATCACGATCTTCTGGCAGTCGCTATCCGCAGCGTACCAAGTCTCGCCCAGCGGATGCGCACCAGGGCAGAATCGACAATGACGACGAACTACGCCAACTCGCCGGCGTGGACGGCGCCATCATCACACGCAAAGGCAATGTCACCGCCATCCGGACGGACCAGAACCCATTCAGCGACGTCTTACACCAGCGCCCTGGTTCACCTGGTGCCGATGACAAGGTCGTCTGTGACGTGTTGTATCAGCAAGGCGACGACGGAACAGATGGCACTTTCGTATTGTTCGTCAAGCCGTTGCTCGCATCCAGTGCGACCCATGGGACGGGATGCACACTCTCGTCGGCTCTGGCGGCATCGCTGGCGCAAGGCTACTCGGCTGTACGTGCGACTTCGATCGCCATCAAGTACGTCCAGAACGCGATCGCCTGTGGGATTCAAGATCTCGGCAGCGGTCCTGGCCCGCTCGACCACTCGTATCCCTTCCACCCTCGTGGGCTGATAGCTTCGCCATCGGACATGGGCAAGTCTGAGCTGCCCCTGCACCGAAGCTTGATCGCGAACTCGCTCGATGCATGGACCGGGTTCGTGCAGCACCCCTTTGTGCTCGGATTGGCGGATGGCAGCTTGCCACGAGATGGGTTTGTGTGGTTCATGAAGCAGGACTACCTCTTCCTGCGCCACTATGCGCGCATCTGGGCGCAGGCGGCTGCATCTCCAGACACCACCTTTGACGAGATCACGACTCTCGTCGACATGTCTCGATCCATTGCACAGGAGGCCGAGCTGCACAAGCGTCTGTGTCGCGAAAGCCTGGGCGTTTCCGAAGCCGAGCTTGAGTGCGCCACAACGGAAAGCGCAGCCACGCTGGCGTATACGCGCTTTGTGCTGGATACAGGCCGATCGAGCGACGTGCTCGACTTTCTTGTGGCAGTGAGCCCTTGCATGGTGGGCTACGCACAAGTTGGACGTTGGCTCGCACACCATCGCTCCGCAACACTCAACAAGGACTATGCGGAATGGATCGAGGCATACGCTAGCGACGACTTTCAACAGGCGGCCCAAAAAGCCATGCAGCTGATTGAAGCCCGAGCCGCACGAGACGAGCTATCGCCCGGCAGGATGCGCAAGCTCCAGCGGATCTGGAACGCTGCCTGTCGCCTCGAGGCAAGCATGTGGGACGAAGCCATGGACCCCAGTCTCCGCAGACCGGTCCTCGAACCCTGATGTTGAAAGTGCGCTCACACATGTGCCGCAGACGCAAAGCAACTCGCGTATACCTCACGGCTGAACCTCGTCCGAGCCGTGTGGGGGGCCGTAAGCGAGGCTGACAGTGGAGTGATGAACAATTGATTACAGAGGTTGGCTAAGACACCCAAGCTCCGTGGGGGCGAGGAGGAATCTTGCACACGCCACGTGCTGTGGGGAAAGCCTAGCGGAACTGCGATGGTGTCGGGGCAGCTTCAGGTCTCGAGACCCTGAGCTGGAAATGCTGAGTGAGCGCCGACGGTGTTGGCTCGTCACCGTCACGAATCGCGTCCCGGATCGGCGATTTAAAAAAATCGCCCGAGTCGAGCGCGTCTCGGCTGACTAGCGGCAGCGATGATGCGATGATGCAACCCGGCATGAGCGCAAGCCACTCAGCGCTTTCCAGATCGCCAGCACCATCCGGCTTCGGTTGCGGCATCTGCCTTCCACCGTTCTCTGAGTGACTGCCGATGGGTGCCCAGTCTCATCGACATCGTCAAGACCGTGCTGGAAGCTTTGGCGAGCGTGTCTCGCAATGCGATGCGTAGAATCGAAGGCCACCACGATTTGCTCCTCTCTGCCGCTGTGATTCCGGGCAAACGTCCTGTGAGGGCATGGCATGGCAGAAGGTGAGGAGCGGCCCAGGGCAGAAAAAACAGACGGCGGCCCAGGCAGGCGGGCGGTTGGTGCGGTTGAATGACGGCGGCTGGACTGCCAAAGCGCAGGCTTCTCTGCGAGACGGGGTTCGATGCTTATTGTTCTGCATGTGCAGCGAACGGTTCGCAAAGTATTCTCCGACGGGGCAAGCGGGCGGGCGGCAGAAGGGCGCCAAGCCGTCACGACAGCCGCAGCAGCTCGCAAACTGCCAAATTCCTCCGATCGATGCATCCGCAGCTTCCCAACGTCATTTTCGGCTCGCTCACCCTCCACCAAGGCTTAGGTACGACGGTCCTCGCTTCGCGATTCCGCATCCATTCGCCTTCCCTGTCCCGTACCGCAAAGCCTCGCTTCGCCTGCAGCCAACCAGATGACTTTAGGGTCCACCGTCCTAGGCCCTTCGCCCAACCCTGATCGCGTCAGTGCAGCACCGCCCATTGTTCGCGGCACAGCGATGATGTAGTTTCTGCAATCGTACCAAGTGGACATGTTTCTTTTCTTGTCGTCACAAGAGCGCGCGCCAGTGTTGCGAAGAGGATCCAAGGACCCTGGCGCCCGTCCTAGTCTCTCCGGTCAGCAGGATTCCATGGGCTGCTAGCCTTCCCCATCTTTTTTTCAGCCTTGTCGTTCGAGCCGACCTGGCTGGCCTGTTCGGCATTGCAATAGAGCTGCCCCCCTTTGGCCACGCTACTCGGGCTGCAGATACTATCGGTCTTTCGTCTTGCCGGACTCTTCCTTTCCCACCCCACGCATCCCCCTTCCCCCTGGATACCCTTCTCCCTTCGCCGTCCTCCTACATTCGACTGGCCTTCATCATGGCCGACAACGCGGCGCCATCACGCGCCTCTTCCTCGGAAGCCGGCACGGCCATCGCAACACCCCACCAGAACCCGGACAAGACCAAGGACGCCACCTCGCAGTCGAGCGAGCCGTCGCAGGACGATGCACCTGCCGACGTCCAGGCGATCCGAGAGAAGAACGACCTGGTCAAGACCAACTCGGAAAAGCAGCGCGAGGGTGAGCATGACCTCGAGCCTCGCGAGGATGGCAAGATCGTGCTCTCTGAGCGCGCTGGCTACCTGGCCACGGGCTACTCGTATCCCACTTGGCGCAAGTGGGCCATTCTCTGCGTCATCTTCGCCGTACAGGTCTCGATGAACTTCAACACCTCGGTCTACCCCAACGCCGTCACTGGTGTCTCGGAGAAGTACGGTGTCAGCGAGCCAGCTGCTCGTGTGGGTCAGATGATCTTCCTCGTCGCCTATGCGTTCGGGTGCGAGTTTTGGGCACCCTGGTCAGAGGAGATCGGTCGATGGCCCGTCCTCCAGATATCGCTCTTCCTCGTTAACATCTGGCAGGTGCTCGCTGCCCTGGCGCCCAACTACGGCTCGCTGATCGTCGCTCGTTTCCTTGGCGGTCTCTTCACCGCCGGAGGCTCGGTGACGCTCGGCATGGTGGCAGACATGTGGGAGCCCGATGAGCAGCAGTTTGCCGTGGCTTTCGTCGTGCTGTCCTCCGTCGGCGGTACCTCGGTCGGCCCTTTCATTGGAGGCTTCATCCAGGCTTATCTCAAGGTGGAGTGGAACTTTTGGGTCCAGCTCATCTTTGGTGGTGTTGTTCAGATCGTTCACTTCGTGCTCGTTCCCGAGACCAGGTCGACGATTCTCCTGGACCGCGAGGCGAAGCGTCGCCGCAAGAATGGCGAGAACAACATTTACGGCCCCAACGAGGTCCGCACGGACCGATTCAGCATGCGCGAGATCGGAAAGTACTGGCTGCGACCTTTCGAGATGTTCGTCCGCGAGCCGATCGTGCTCTTCCTCTCGCTGCTTTCCGGTTTCTCGGACATGCTCATCTTCATCTTCCTCGAGTCATTCCAGCTCGTGTACAAGCAGTGGGGCTTCAGCACCGTCCAGGTCGGTCTTGCATTCATCCCGATCAACCTCGGCTACCTGCTTGGCTACTTGATCTTCATTCCCCGCTTCATTTGGGAGCGCAAACGCCGCGTGCGCAATCCGGACGCGCTCGCTCCCGAAGCACGTCTCTGGCTGCTGCTCTACCTCGTTCCACTCGAGACGCTTGGACTCTTTGGCTTCGCATGGACTTCGCTCGGCCCTCCTCGCGTCCACTGGATCGCCCCCATGATCTTTTCGACCATGATCGCCATCGCCAACTACTCGATCTACATGAGCACGATCGACTACATGATTGCAGCATACGGCCCTTATTCGGCGTCGGCGACGGGAGGCAATGCGCTTGCGCGTGACTTCCTCGCCGGTATCTCGGCGATGTACGCAACCCCGCTTTACAACCGCCTCGGACTGGAGTGGGCAAGCACGCTGCTTGCCTTCCTCGCCATCATCGTCGCCATTCCCGTCTACGTCTTCTACGTCAAGGGTCCCCAGATCCGAGAGCGTTCCAAGTTCGCTCAGTCGCTCGCGGATGACAGGAAGGCGAACGGCGGAAGGCGCACGGATCAGGACGAAAAGGCCGAACGAGGCGAGACGTACAAGAACAAGAACAAGTAGAAGGTGCTTGCAGGCAGCAAAGCCGAGCACATCGCCCAGTTGCTCGTCGCGACGGACCGTGCTCGTCACCATCGGTCAGACTATGTCTCCGATGTGTTGTGTGTAGATCCATGGCTTCCAGTGTCTCGTCCCGAAATCATATCTGACATGCACGTCATAAGTAACGTTTTTACCCTCAACCCATTCATGCGCATGTGATAAAGTTCCGCTGTCCCCACCGTTTTTCTCGGTGCGCAAAAGCTTTTCGTGTGCTTCATTTGAAGAAGGTTTGCTTTCGGCATCTCGCAGGAGGAGAGAATGGCTCGTGATTTTGAGTCTGCGCTCCGGCTTGGCAGAAAGTCGGCAGGATCAGAGCTTTGATGGGGGGATCGTCAACAATCATAAATATGCGTCGCTTCTATCCGGTGCCCGCTCTTTCTATTTTCCTTTCTTCCACTTTTCTGCACCAAACCCATCTTTGATTGCTTGCAAACATGGTCGACGTAGCCAAGGACGCTCCTGATGGGGCCAGAAACGATGCTCAGAGTCCTTACCAAGAGATCCCTCCGTCTCCCGCGCAGTCTCCGGTCAAGGATT
The DNA here is from genome assembly GCF_000747765.1 of Moesziomyces antarcticus. Lineage (NCBI taxonomy): Eukaryota > Fungi > Basidiomycota > Ustilaginomycetes > Ustilaginales > Ustilaginaceae > Moesziomyces > Moesziomyces antarcticus. The sequence goes on from NW_014639001.1 coordinate 179,253, forward strand.
CCGGAAAAGACTACAGTGGTGGATCAGAGGCAAAGGATGCCGAGGGCGCAAATGAAGCCGAGGCGACGATCGCAAGCACCCCTGATGTCAGTGCTAGTGCTGTGCAGTACTTCCGGAACCTGTGCGAAGTCGCTGGTTTCCGATATAAAGAAGACGATTATCTTGCAGGACTAAAGTTTTGGCTTTCGATGCCTGCACACAAGTACAGAGCAGTCCACTACCTTGAGCCTGGGCTCATCTTTCCCGCGAAAGTGCTCCACCATCGTCGGCTGCCAGGCTTCCGCGCTCCCAGACTCTCCTCTTCCGGCTTCTCCGGTATCGTGGTGCACCGCTTCCAGATCAGAGGCGGTGGTCTTTGCGGACCCCGAGAAACCAAGATAAGGTGCGCAGAGCTCCATCAGAGAGTTGCAACCTTCGTACCAGACATCAAAGAAGAGGATTACGTAGTGTCTGGGCCTTTTTGGATCGGCGAAGTGATGTGCTACATCGACATCCTTCTTATCAATCCTGCCTACCATGACGAATTCTTCAAGATCAACTTCACCACTCGCGGCGGTGTCTACTTCGCACACCATTCTGTCGGAGCAGACTTTCTTTACGATGCTGTTGTTCTTCTCGTCAAAGGTCTCGACAAGAGGGTGGATCCCGTGGCGGTCGCCGACCGTATCAAGAAAAAGTTCCGCAAGAGAGTCGATTTCAGTGTCGTCTGGGGCGTGCACTCAGCCCAGAGTCCTCCCGAAGAGGCTTCCCGCCTTCAATTCGAGGGCTCTCTTTATCTTGTTGGCAAGGCTCGTCCGTATATCAGCGACACCGAATCAGGCTGGCGTCCCATCAAAGATCCTCCCTTTGTGGACCTCAAGGGCATCGAGCACGCTGGCAACAATCACAGCGTACGCTGCATCACCCAGCCCTTATGGAGTGGGCACGCCAATGGATGGGATTATGTCTACGAACCTACACGTGACGACTAGACTTCCAAACAAAGGTTGGCTGCACGCAGCCTCTCCGTCTCGCTCGACATCGTCAGCCCTTACGATCTACTCAAAAGTGTTTTCGGCGTGCTCTCTTCAATGCTGCACAGCGCCCTGTCCAGGAGCTCATTAGAGGTTCCGCCTACAGCCAGCTGCGCATGCGACTAAGTCTTCCTGCTTCTCTCCTGTGTCTGAATGTTCACCAATAAAATCCAGTTCTCTCGCCATGCGTATGCTGCGAATTTCGGTCACACTTGTCGTGAGCGTCTGTGTGTCACGCCGTTAATCAACGGCTTGTCGGCAGGTGATCACAGCCCAAGTCCTCGCGTGTGAAGGTGACCGCGCAAAGGGCACTTTAACTCCACCGGCTGTGATCTTAAAGTTGCACTTCATTTCAGAGCGTGGGATGCCGTGCGCTTCACGCTGCGCATGCGCAATATCATAATGTGGCTGTGATCTTGCAAGTGAAGTGCTTTGTCTCAGGCATCTCATGATCAGATGAACGGGCGGAAAGATTCGGGTTCCTCGCACTTCAGACGAAGAACGCGGAGGAGCAGCGCCTGGGAGAGAGAATGCGGGCAGTGCAGTTCAGTCAAGGACGGAGAGCGGATACTTAAAGAGCCTCGCCACGTCTGCTCTCTTTTCCTGTTGTATCTATTCCATACTTGCATCACACTCATCCATCCGCACCATGTGCGAGAAAGCCGCTGACACCAGCCACGCTGACCAGATGCGCGAGCTGGCCGGCATCGACTACGACGACTTTGCCAATCTAATGGAGAAATCTGACGCATTGCCAACGACAAAGTTCAAAGCGGTGCACTATTGGCCGCGATCGTCGAGCTCGAACAAGGAGCCTTCCAGCAAGTTCCCGTTCGGTTGCTTGGGGCTCGTGAAGCTGCGCTACGAATAGAGGAGCGGTTTCGGGTCACGATGCTCTTCTAAGAAGTTCAGTGCCGAATTACGATCTTCCATCAGCGGAATCGATCAAGACGACTACTTTGTTGGCGATCCTTTCATGGGAAAGAATGGAACAAAATGCATTGATGTAACGCTCCTCAATATGGCCCTTTTTGAACAGGTCAGGTCCGTCCGGCTCCACTCTGACTTTTCTTACTCTCATTCCTGTGCCCAAATACGATCAGACCAAGTATTGCTCTTAACAGAGAGACTGGGCAGTGGAGTCAAGCCACTGGAGGTGGCAGAGCAAGTCAAGAAGAAGGTCGACGAGATTGTGGAGATCACCAACATCTGGGGCCTCTACTCGGATCAAGTCCCTGAGGGAGAGCCTGCCCGCCTCAATTTCCAAGGCTTCATCTATTTTCTCGGCACATTCCGCAAGTCCCGCGACTATTTCATCTCGTTTGAGATAGACGTAGAAGGTTCGGACGGCGAGGAAGTGTACAAGGTTCGCTGTCTTGCCAAGCCCTTCTTCTGACCTCGGTCGGGGTGCTTTGCCGATTGATGTATCGAAGATCGATCCTTCCTCTGGTCAGAAGTAAGTCACTTGAAACAACGCCACTGTGCTGTTGTGGACGCCGGCGATGCCTTGTGCTGATTGCGTCCTCTTGTCATCAACTGCGTATCTGCATCACCAGGTGGCCACGAGGCAGCTATCGTTCCTTCCCTTTTCGCGTCTCGTCCAACAGAGGCTTTGCGCTTCCATCTCGCGTCTCGAATACTCGTCATCCTGTAGATGCACTTGCATCGGCAACGTCCAATGTCCGCTTCTCGTCACACTCTGTCTCGCTTCCTGCCGTGTGCCCCGTACTTTAGCGGTTTCACCAGATGAACGACTGCATTTTGGCGCAAAAGAACTTCCGCGCACATGTGTGCCCCTGCATGTGAGCCTTTCCTTCATTGAAGCGGGACCTGATTCTTCTGGAGTGTGGCAGCCATGCTGACGCCACAGACAGAAGAGAGAACGGAAACAGGCTATGAAATTCTTATTCTCGTCTCTGTCCTTGCTGCTCTCATGCCGATTTCATGTGTGTCGAGCTTCGCGATCTTCCGCCCGCTTATGAAGATTCTTTAGCTTTCTGATCCCACGATAGCGCGTCAACTGCCTATCGATACGATATGCGCATTGACAGGTGTCCATTTGACAGGCCGAGCCGTGAGAAGACGCAATCCGGAGACACTTCGGTCGCTTCAGCCGCTCGGACTGGAAGTGATGTTCGCAGCTTCAGCCGCCGAATGTGCCTGTGTGTGTCGTTCGAGCCTCTGAGGATTCCTAAGAGCGAGCTTTTGCACGTCGAGGCAGCCACGGGTGCGAAATGACAAACCAGACGAGCTAAGTTGCTCGAAAGCATGTCGACAAGGGGAGAAGCATGAATATAGTTGCGTCGTTGCCAAAGTGTCAGTCTCGATCTTTCGCATCGACCTTCCTCGCCATCTCTTTCCCAATATGGATATCGAAAGTCATCCCGGGCCGTATTTCTGCGCAGACGAACCCGTCGAACCTGGCCAGAAAACCTTGGGTGTCTGCATCTCGGAGGGCTCGTTCAAGAACATGGACTTCTGATTCCATCTGCGCAAGCTTCACGCTGCGTATTCCAAAGGCACCGCCAACACCAAGGACAGTGGCAGCGAGTCTGGTCATGCTCCTCCGTTGAAGTTCAAGGCGATCCACCACTGGCCTGCGCCGGCAGTATACTCCTGGCCGCACAGCGAGGATTCCGACTCTGAAGGCCCTGGTTTCTCGGGCGTTTTGAAGCACCGTTTCCGTCACGATTACGACTGGACGTCTGTCTGTCCCGAGGATCTCGACACCATGCTTGACAGAGCCATACAGGCTTTCATCCCAGACATCAGGCAAGAGGACTATATCGTGCGCCCTGCAATCTGCCTCGACAATGAGACATACATTGATGTCGAGGTCGTCAATGTTGCCTTTTTTGACGACTTCTACCGCATCGACTTGACTTGCAACGGTCAGTTTTTCGAACAGGAGCAAGCATGGGCGCAGATAGAACCCGACCAGGTCCTGTTCGTTCTCAGCAAGCTCGATCGCGGGGTGAATCCGTCCGAGATTGCTGAACGAATCAAGGTCGAGCTGACCGACTCGGTCGAGATCACCAGCATATTCAGCATCCACTCTGAGCAGCCTACAAGGGGGAATGACAACCATCTCAATTTCGAGGGATCAGTTTATGCTCTGGGCAAGTTCCACTCAGATTGCAACAGCGTGGACCTCAGCGGTATCGAGAATATTGGAAACGAGAGCCATATCCACTGGCTCACCCGGCTGGACTTCTGAAGATGCTCATCAGCACGGCGTCCGGCAGGTGCACCGTTGGGGCCCCGATCGCCGTTCTCTTGTCACGTGAGTGTGCTTGGATGATACGATCTCAACCACACAGCGGTGGGCAGTCGAAGGTACAATACTGACCATTGCACTTACCTCTTCAATCACGAATGCCAGCAGCCCGGAGGCATCCCTGAACTCTCGTTTCCTCCTTCTTCCCCCTTCATGGCAAATGCTTCGCGCTGCTATCTCGTTTATCACATCTCAATTCCAGTGAATGATTTCCCCATTCCTCGTCATGCGAGTGTGGTTCGGCTGTCCCTTGCATGATCGCTTCTTGTCTGAAGACGTCTCAAGCCGAGCAATACCGGTGCCAAGTGCCAAGCACCAGCAAGGGGTCGTTTACTCACACTGGCGCGCCTTTGTTCTTTGCACAAATATTGCTGCGCCCAAGAATTTCCGTCAAAAAAATCGGCACCAAAAATCGCGGACGAAAAAGAAAAATTAACTCTTTGAGATCACAATCGGCTACCGTCAGTGCACCGCGCAGCATGTTATCTCATCTGCCCATCAACAAGCATGAAGCTCAAACACCGACTGCACCGAAGATGGACCAAACAACCGTGATATTGAGCTGAACTAGACGCGGAACTGGAAGGAATTGGGGAAGCTATCGAGTGTGGGGAGGATCGCGTCGTGGTCCTTCATGTCAGGAAAATAATCGGCGTATGGTGCGGTAGCCGGAAGCGGGAGCGGATCAATCGGGGCTACGGTGGACGACGTGACTGTAGAGGAGGTGTACGTGGGCGAGAGCGAGTGATCGGAAGAAGCCGAATCTGTATCATCCGCGAGGGGCATCGACGACGTCGACGGCACGCCGAGGTCCGGCCACAGCAGTGACGAGCTTGCAGCGTCCGGAGTTTCGTCCATACTCCCCGTGGCTTCTCTGGGTTCTGATTCGGATAGAATCTGCAAGCAAGACGCCCAAACCTCGTCGGTGAAAGCAGAAGGCATGGGCGCGGGGGGAGCGACGTTGCCACCACCTGCCAGGAACGCTTCAATAGCGGGCGTCTGTGCGGCCACCGACGCGTCGATTGACTTTGACCTTGCGTCCTCGTCGCGCGCCATGTGCATCTGCAGCTGCTGCTGGCGCTGCTGCTGCTTGAAGGGCGAGTGAATCTCGAGCAGCTTGGCCACCTCTGCGCTTGCATCCACGGCCATGGTCGAGCGGTTGCTAAGCTGGTCGAGCGCCCAAATGCACTTGTGCACGCGCTGTTCTGCCGCCTCGAGCTCCGCCCACGCACTGCGAGCCGCCAGCTGTGCGAATTGCTTGATCTCGCACTTGGCCACGCACGCGAATCCGTGCACCGAGATCTCGGGCCACGGATCGCTGTGCAGCACCGTGCTGTCGGTCGCATGGATGAACTCGAACGGCGACTCGGCGCTCGGCACGCGTGCCAGGCTCGAGCGCTGAATGGCATCGATGAGCGCCGCCGTGTTGAGACACACCTTGGTGCGCAGGGAGGCAAAGATCTCGCCGGTGTTCTGGAACGGATCCGACGAGGCGGCGGAGCGGTCGATGGTCTGCACCAGCTCTACGAGCAGGATTGCGGCGAGGTTCCACTTGGTCGCCGTGATGACGTGCCAGCTCTGGATGGACGGCGGCAGCTCGTGGTGGTGCGCAATGCAGCTCGCAAAGAACGGCGCAAAGGTCTCGTCCCAGTGGCGCACGACTGAGAGGACGTGGGCGATCTGTCGCTCAATCTGCTCGCTCGAAGCCTGGCGCCAGTAGCTCGACTGCAGCCGCCCGACGTGACGGAACAGGAGCACCTTGATCGGCGTGGCATACGCCAGAGTGCGCTTCGCCTCCTCTTCCGAGCATGGCCAGCTCTTGGCGAAGGTGTGTCGGAACTTTTGGCTGTTGGCTGGGATGACTTCGTCCCAGATCTTGCGCACCGGCTTGCGCGCCGCATTTGCGCCCGTGGCAAAGCTCTCGGTCTCGTTGCGCAGACTCGTTGCGCGCTGCGGCGAAAGAAGCTGGTCGGTGAGATCCGAGTCCTCATCGCCGATCACAGCATCGTACTTGCGCAGCACGCTGAGCTCGGTGTCCATCATGCAGCCGAACCAGTACAGGTTGTGATACGTGTTCTCGAGCAGCGTTGCTTCCGCTCTGCGATGCGCGACTTGCGACGCTTCGAGCCCGGGCTCTTCGGTGGACCAGAGGTCGATACCCTTACGTCTGAGCTGCTGGATCTTGAGCCGGAATGCCTTGAGCTTGCGCATGGCGGTGGCGAGCATCATGGTGCTGGCCTCGGCGTTGATCTGCCAGGAAGAGGAGTCGAGCGCGCTGTTTTCGTCGAGCGAAGGCACTTCATGCAGCTGTGCGGGCGGCTCGCTGTCCGAGCCCCAAGCCTCGTCGTCGGGCACCTCGCGCGGCTTCTCGGTCCAAGCAAAGAGGATGAGCGCAAAAACGATGCGGAACGACCACGCATCTGCGGCGTCCATGAGCTTGTCGCGCGCCTGCTTCCAGAGCGAGAGCCGGATGCGTGCCTCGTCGGGCTTCCATTCGGCGCGACTGGCCGTCTGGTTGTTGCGATGTCGTGGCCATTGGGCTGCATACGCGAGCAGCACGGCATGGTACGCCTCCGAGACGCGCTTCTCGACATTGCGACTTGCATTGTCCGCCTTGAAGATGCGCTTCGATGCGTGATCCAGCAGCGTCACTTTTTTGTTGAGGGACATGGCGGCCGAAGTCGAGCTTAACGAGTCGGCGCAGAGCAAATAGGGCGTGGTGGCATCGGTGACCCACACGCGGAAGGCGGATTCGGCAGCTCCCTCGTAGACGCTGAGAAGGTCCGAGTTGAGATGCTGTCGGTCTGCTGTCTGTGCGAGCCGTACGCTGGGTGCTGATCCCCAGATCTGGAAGCCGAGGATGTCGAACACGGACGTGTCCGACTCATCTTCCGCGTAGGGCGATTGTGCGCGGCTGAGGACGAGCGAGTTGGAGGCAGCATTGGAAGCTGGCTGCACAAAGCCCGAGTACGACGAAATGTCCTGCTGCGTGTCGAGTGCCGAAGCCTTTCGTCGCTTGGCGGGCGGCTGAACCAGGTCGTCACAGCTGTTGAGCAGCTCAAAGACGGCGTTGACATTGTCGATGGAAGACTGGCTATCTCGACGTCGTTCGGCAGCTTTGCTCGACTCCGGCTCGCTAGCGAGGGTCTCATCGATGTTGATGGAATTGGAGGCAGCGGCGTTGGTGTTTTCTGAAGGGAAGCCGTTGGTGGTCTCTTGGAGGCTTTCGGCGAAAGCGGCTCCCGTGAGACCAGCAAGAGGGATGCCGCCGAACGAGTTGATGAGGCTGTTGAATGTGCACACCTCTCCTTTCTTCTTGCAGTTCTTACAGGCGACTTTGTTGGCAAGCGCCTCGGCGATGCTGACGTACTGGGCGGAGCAGGCACGTTTGGCTTGGCGGCAGCGATCGCAGTTCTTGTACATCTTTTTGCGCGAGCGTGCGGCGCCAGCCGCGGTGTCGTCGTTCACGGCGTTCATGGCTGGATCGAGCGCAGCAGCGGTCGGGACTGTGGCTGTCTGGATGTTTTGGGTCGAGGTGGACATGGCGGCAGTGAATGGTAGGGCTGATCCGTGCCGGATGTCGGCGCCAAGGGAAAGCCGGGCGATAGACAGCAGGTGGATGAGCACAGGCGGTGTGATCAAGGGCGTGCCGAGTAGCAGCTTAGTCGTGGTCTGCTACACTGAAAGCCGGTGGCTGGTGAGTGGTATTAGCGATGGATGGCACAAGACCGATGGACGGAATGCAGCACGGGGAACGTCAAGCGGGCACCTTCAGGTGGAGACGCGGCGGAGGCGGGAGAGCATGTGGTATATATGAGCGACTCGATGGACGGATGGAGAAATGCGGGGTAGCACTTCAGGCCACGGCAAGTCCCAAAGCCCTGAGACGTGGTGAACGACGAAAGACAGAAAGCGGGGGAGGCGAGATGCGCGGGAGGGACAGGAGTTGTCGACGCAGCAAGGTCTGGGGCGGCTACGACTTCGGCACGGACGGGAGATTAGATCTCGAGAGCGCGCAGGCGGTTGAAGCGCTATCGTGGAAAAGAGCGGGGTTGGCAGGCATAGCAGCAGGCAGGGCGGCGGTACGGCAGAACCGTGCGAACCAAGCAAAGCTCCGACGATGCGAGGCCAAGTTTACGAGGGCATGGAGAGACAGCGGCAGAACGAGCCTCGCCTCGCTTCGCCTCGCCCTATTTTTGCGGGGTAAAGAGAAAATAAAAATACATGCTAGGGCCTGGGCTGAAGCCACCGACAACTGCTCACCCGACATCAAGATGGGCAGCCAAGCCGAGATCGAAGGTGTTGTTGTCTGCGGGGAAGCTGTGGCGCTTTGAGAGATCCGTGCGCTCAAGGGGCATCGGAGAGCAAAACACAATCGAATGTCAGGAGGTCGCAGCGAGGCCGGCAGCAACGAGGTGATCAAGGCCCAGCCCGTTCGGAAAGCACGGGGTGCAAGCAAGGCGACGCCAGCCAGTGCGAGTCAGACTTGGAGGCCGGCAAGGGTCCAGGTTCGTGACTCTGTTCATCGTCTATCGAATGTTGTCAGTTGCCACGCTGTAGAGATGCTGCTACACTGCGTCAGTGACGGGCATCACGCGGTGGCATCGACATGCTTGGTCGTGCGTCGTCCGCTGCAGCCGCTGCGGGGAAATCGCCCATCTCGGCACACCATTCCGACGGCCTTGCATTCCCGTTATGCTCCGTCAGGCAGCATGAATGCAGCGGCAGGGATGCTGCGGCAGGGATGCGACATGACCGTCCTGGCCTTCGTGATCTAGATCCCAGCGGCAATGCTCGGAATGCAGCTCTGGCTTCGAGTCAGGACATGGACGGCTTCCCGACAAGAGAATTCAGCATTAAATAAAATGGTAAATAGATTAAAAACTAGCCGAGACTCCGAGGTTGCGGGAGCTGCCGCAACGCCACAAAGCCCGATCTGGACAATGCGCAATCAACCACAGCCAGAGCCCGATACAACCGATCTCAGTCGCCATGGTTCACGCCTCTTCACCGAGGGGAAGGCTCCCAGAAGACAGCAAGGGCACCAGGATCGTGTGGATGTCCGCATTGCTGGCATCTATCGGCGCTGCTTCTTCTTGCTGGCGTCATTGGCCTTTCCGTTCGAGTTGCCTTTCCTCTTTGCGGCGTCCTTGGCGTTTTTGGCCTTGGCGGCCTCGGCCTCGGCCTCGCGGATGCGGTCCAAGACGTAGTTGAGGACGCGCTTCTGGTCGAGCAGCACGCGCCTTTCGCCCAGTCGCACCACCAGCGCGCGACGCTCGTTGTCGCCGCCAACTTCGTCCTTGCGCGAGCCGTAGAGCTTGGCCTCTTCCTCGCTCACGCCCGCACCGCCGGCGTATTGCTGGAGCCGCAGATCGATGGCGTCCATCATGATTTGGCTTGCCGAGACTCGCACCGCCTTGTCGTTGGGGAGGGTGTGCTCTTCCTGCGATTCGACTCGGGCGCTGGGGCCTTTGCCTTTGGTGCGCGCCTTGTCGAACGCCTCGCGCGACATGCATAGCACACGCGTGAGCGCGATCATCTCCTCGGAAATACCCCCGCCCGTTGCGGCTGCTTTGAGCTCCTTCGGGGTTGGCTTTTCGGGCTGCGCGCGATGAGGCGGCTTGCTGCCCGGCGTGAAGAGGTAGTTGAGGATGAACACCTCGTCGATTCCAAGTGACGAACACGCCCACTCCAAGCGCTCCTCGAGGTCCTTCTGCAGCGCATCCGCATCGGCCGAGAGCACGCGTGCAAGGTGGGCCTTGGCGGCCTGGAGCACCAGCTTGGCGTCCAGCTCAACCACGTCGCTGCCGTTGGGCTCGTCCACGTGGCCGTATCGACGAAGCAGATCGCTGTTGGGAGGGTCGGCGTACGTGTTGAAGATCTGCTCGCCAGCAGAGATGGGCTTCGTCGCGCGCATCTCGAGCACGTGCGACTTGTAAAAAAGCCTGGCGTTGTCCGACTCGAAGCGCGCATTGAGCATGTCGGCCATGGGGGTCATCGAGATATCGACCACATTTTCTTGCTCTTCCTCATCCTCGTCATCATCGTCATCATCATCGTCGTCGTCTTGATCGCCATCTTCGTCATCATCGTTCGCTTCTTGTGCTTCTTTGGGTTCGCCCTGTGATGCGCCGTCGTCCGGTGTCTCGTCCGCCTCGCCCTCGTCTTCGAGCAGCTCAGCTTCAGACTCGTCGTCCTCCTCGTCTTCATCCTCGTCACTGTCGAGGTCGTCCATGTCGACCGTTTTGCCTTCGAGCCCCTTCTTGCGGCTCTTGACGTGGAAGCTGCGACTGAGGATGCGAGAGCCCATAATGTGGTAGGTGTCGAGCGAGTACCACCTGTTCAGCTCCGCCTCGTGATCCTCTGCGCCTGTGCCGTCTAGGAACACCTGCGGTAGCGAGCGGATATATGGAAGCGCCTTGTTGTGGTAGTCGGCTTCGGCCTCGTCCCTGGCGATCTTGTCGGCGATCGAGGTGCCCGCCAGATGCTGCAGATCTGCTGGACTCCAGAACATGGGAGTACTGAAGTCCGTCGGCATGATGTCAAAGTAGGCGCCCCAGGTCTGCTCTCCGAAGGTGCGGGGAGCCTGGCGCAGGTCCTCGCGGTCTTCGTTCGACCCCTCGAGCTGCTCCGAGGGTGCAGACGCTGCTTCACCGTTCTCCATGGATACATCGCCGTCGTCAGCCGTGGACTTGCTGGGCATAGTGTTGTCGGAGAGATGAGCCGCTCTTCTTCGTTCGTACATCATGGCCAGGATGAGGGGAAGCCACCCCATCTTGCTGACCTCTTTCCATGTAAGTGCTTCGGCTGCATTGGAAGTAGATCCACTAGCGGATGAAGCTTCTGCCTCTGAGCAGCGCTTGGCAAGCGTTGATGTGGCGAGGTTAAGCAAGGCATGACGCGGGATAACAAAGATGGTTTCGCCAGCGTCGATGGAGGCGTTGGCCACCATGCCTCTGCCCATGCCGGGGATGGGCTGGATGCGGCAGCGAGCATCGAGCGAGCCGCCAGACTGTCGGAACCAGCGCAAGAAGCTGGCCTCCACCTCGGACGTGGTCTGTCTTGACTGCGTCGTCATGGCCGTGCCAATAAGAATGTCGCTTCAGAGCAACAGGCTGGGATGGTGTGGAGGCGGCTGGCACCATGAGCAGCTCTCACTTTTTTCGCCTTGCAGCCCAAATTCTCGAGCAAGATCTCGGAAGTCGGGGACAAAGCTGCCAAGGTCGTTTTCTTCTCAACGGCGGCCCACCGGCTAACCGATTTTCCCAAAAAAAGCGGCCGTCGATGATTTTCAGAAGGCTCTCCGGGGCCAAGATGCGAGGCGCGTCACGCGCGTTTGTCATGTTGCGGGCGGGCCGACGCAGCTGAGCAGTCATGTCGCTGCGATGAGGGCGAATCGACAGCCAGAGAGCGAGTGCGGTTGAGCCAGCCAGCTCTCCGTTCCGGCGCTTCTCAACCAAGAAACCGAGCCTCGATCTCGATCCAAGTCTAACCCTAACCACGACCACCTTTCCTTCCCCATTCTCAGAAGAAAGAGTGAAGCAGTTGCAAAGATGGCCTTCACTGTAACCGTTGAGAAGCGCAGTGCGCCTGGCAAGCCTGCCTCCAAGGGCTTCCCGCTCACCGTCTCGCTGTCGTCGTCCAAGTCGACGCTGGGCGAGCTCAAGACGAAGGTGGCCTCGGCCTCGCGCAAGCTTACGGTCGAGCGCCAGCGCATCACCACCGAGGACAAGAAGCCGCTGCTCGACGATGACAAGTCGCTCGCTGACCTCGGCGTCGCCTCGGGCCAGACGGTCTATGTCAAGGATCTGGGCCCGCAGATCGGCTGGAAGACGGTCTTCCTCACCGAGTATGCCGGCCCCATCTTCATCCACCCGCTCTTCTACTACTTTGGCCCGCAGATCTGGCGGCGCGAGTTTGTGCCGTCCAAGATGCAGACGGTGGCGCTCTCGCTCGCTGTGGCGCACTACGTCAAGCGCGAGCTCGAGACGCTGTTTGTGCACCGATTCAGCAACGGCACGATGCCGCTGTTCAACATCTTTAAGAACTCGACGCACTACTGGTTCTTGTCGGGCTTCCTGCTGGCGCCGTTCGTCTACTCGCCCTGGTTCTCGGCGTCGTCGGTGGCAGGCACGATCCAGGACAACCCCAAGTTCATCTTTGGCACCGCGGCGGTCATGGTGCTCGCCGAGCTCTCCAACGCCTACACGCACATTATCCTCAAGAATCTGCGCCCGGCAGGCACCAAGGTGCGCAAGATCCCGCGCGGATTTGCATTTGAGCTCGTCTCGTGCCCCAACTACTTTTTCGAGTTTGTCGCCTGGGCGGCGTTTACGGTGCTCACGCTCAACCCGGCCAGCGCGCTGTTCGCGGCGGTCTCGACGGCGCAGATGTACGTGTGGGCGATCAAGAAGCACCGCAACTACAAGAAGGAGTTCGGCAAGGAGTACCCCAAGCGCAAGGCCATGTTCCCCTTCATCGCCTGAGCTGTCGGACGTCGTTTGCCATTCGCCAAGGCCTGCCCTTGCAGCGATGTACATCAAGTGTATCGTGTTGAATTGCAATGCTTTTCCAAAAGTGTTCCTCAGAGTGTGGTGTGACGGGAGGTCAGCAGTAGGTGGGGCGTGAGACGCGGTGGTAATCGAGCAGCTGCTCGGGGCTGCCGTAGACGAGGTGAAGCGGTTTCTCGAGTTCGGGGAGCGAGGTGACGGGTTCGTGCCATCCCCATTTGGTGCGTGGGGTGGCACGGTTCGAGTGCATGGATTCGTCATCGCCTGCACTGCCTGCTCTTGGGTCTGTCTGTTCGTCGTCGAGCGACGAGCGCTGCGATGTATCCTGCGAGTCGCCCGAGCGCGTGGGTGACGGAAGGAATACATCTGCCCTAGCCGCACACGCCTGGAGCGAGTCCCCCGTGGCGGCCGCATCTTCATCAGGATGTGAACGGTCGAGGACGTGATCGAGGAATGCGCCTACACGGCGATGGAGCGTGTCGAGACGCGAGACGAGGCCACCGTATCGCAGCTCGAGCGTCTCCCATCCATGCGGCTTGTACATGGACATCCACACCTGACGGTGATACTGCCACAGCCGCGTGGCCGATTCCAAGCACCGACCCGTTCGGCGGTGAAGATGCTGTAGCTGCGGCCAGTTGCGTGAGGCGTAGGCCTGGTGCAGTCGCTGGCGCAGATTCGCCTTGAGCGACAGCGTACGTGCCACCAGCCGTGCCAATTCCAGTCGCGCATTCATCGGATGATCCGACAAAACCCGCACCGTCTCCGTCGATCGCCCGCCCGCGCCGAAGCCGCCAACACCCAACAAGGATGCTGCTGCACCCAACAATCCACCTGCACCGCTCGACTTGACGCCACTCTCACTTTGCGGCCTAGCGACGAGCGTGTCGCGATGGCGCAGCGGCTCTTCGAGCGTCACACCCTCCAGGCGGTCGCTCAACGTCGATGCTAGGCTGGCAAAATGCTGTTCGGCATCAAAGCCGGATGCGACGAGCGTGGGCTCGGCAAAGCTGTGCACGGGATCGCCCCACAGCATCCACTTGCTCGTGTTGGGCGCAAAGTGGATCTTGTCGTCCGCCGCCACGGCCACGCCATCCTTGGTGGTATCGTCGATCGCAGACGCACGCACAAAGTCGTCCCAACACCCGCCTACGATGGCGTCGAACTTGCTCTTGACCAGCGACACGTCCAGTCCCTGCGCCGCCTGTGCATTTGGCGCTGTGAATGTTGTCGAGTAGGCGTGGTCTGCGTAGTAGCACCAGGCTGGCAGAGACGACCAGAGGTCCACCTCATTCCCCTCATCACCCCAGATTGTGAGGAAGACGTGGCGTACGCCAGGCGAGTTCTTGGCTGCAGTCAGGTTGGCTTCGATGGTTTGGAACGTGAATGGAAGGGCAGTCCAGAAGCGCGACCACGTCCACGATCCGGCAGCAAGCCAGGGGCTTGCACCGCGTAGCTCCTCGTGGTTCTTGATGCGCGTCTCGTAGCTGGTCGACGAGGTGTGATAGTAGTCCCAGTAGACGAGGTCGACATCCTGTGGGATCCCCTGCTGCTTGACATCGAGCGGCTGTGCCGAATCGTAATAGCCCACCAGCGAGTTGTTACGCGCCGAGAGGCAGAAGAGCATATCGGACCAGATCATCGGCTCCAGCCCGAGCGACTGGCATATGGTGTTGACCTTTTGCAGATGCTCGACAAAGATCTGGCTGCCCGGCTTGTTGTTCTGATGGCCATAGATCGAGTAGTACCTGCCATGACCCAGGCCGTGCGTCTCGTCCATACCGAGATGAATGCGCTTGCTTCGAAAAGGCGCAGTTGCTGCTTTTATCATCTTTTCGAGCATGGTGTAGGTCTCGGGCCACTCGGGAAGCAGCACCTCGGCCGTATCGCGCATGCCAAGATAGCGTGGCCACTGGAGCATCTGTCCGAGATGACCCAGCGTCTGAATGCACGGAATCACCTCGATGCCGAACTTGGCCGCGTAATCGTCGATAGCCTTCAGCTCGGCTTGCGAGTAGCCGCCGCGCATGTAGCCAAAGAAGGGCTCGCCCTCGATCTCGTAGGTGTCTTCGGTGTAGAGCTGGAGCATGTTGTAGCCGAGCAAAGCCAAGATGCGCAGCAGGTACTTGGTAGATCGCACATTGAGTACGCCGTTGCGCGAACAGTCGATCATGGTGCCGATCGTTTCGTAGTCGGCGGTCTGGACGATATTGAGCCGCTCGTTCGCAACGTCTGGGCAGAGAAAGTAGCCGCGGCCAGACTGTGACCCGGACGTGGGCGCGAAAAGATTTGGATGGAGTCGAGTTCCGTCTGTGTCGCTGTTGCGCGGTGACAGACAGTCTTTTGCCACGCCAAGTACGTGGCCCAGAGCACGGAAGGCGAGGTGTGGGGCGCTGGAATGGAAGTCGGCCTGGATCACGAAAGCTTCGTCGACGGGCTCAGTCCCCAACGCTTGTGCGTTGTCATGCAGAGGTGCAAATGTAGCAGACGAGGTCGAGCAGCGCCATGTGAGCGGGCCTTGCGGTGATTGTGATGGATCGTCGAAGGCTGCCGCACGCTCGGAAAAGCGCACGTTCCAGTTCCAGACCGGCGGATTGGCGGAGCTGCCAGAACTGTTGTTCGGCAGACCACTTGCAGAAATGGAACGCTCGTCATCATGAAGAAGGATGACATCGGGTCGGATGTGGTGCTTTGCGAGCTCTTCGATACCTGCCGCGATGGACGCCGGCAGCGACGGTCTAGAGATGCAGATGCGCACCCGCGGAAGCTCGGCGAGCGGCACGGTGTTGGACTGCACGCCCTCGACGTCCGGATCGGGGCCCATCGAGGCATCGCGCACGGTGTCTGCCATTCTGGTCGTGCGTATGCGAACTTTCCACTGTCGAAGACGAAGGTGAGAACGAAAGAAGCCACGAGCTGTATGCGAACGTGAGGGTGGCCATAGCGCTATCGTATCTCCCCGCAAACGCACTCCAACCGCAGCAGGTGGAGGCGCGCCTGCCAACTGGCTGAGTGGCAGAGTGGCCAAGTCGGTGGCTTCGGTGCACAGTGCGCCGTACTTGACGGCCGGTTTCATCTCGCCATCGACCCGCAACCCCGGAAATTCGCCGAGGCGCGAAAACCGAGTTTGTTAGACCGACCGCTGCTCGACCCCATCTCAAAATTTCGAGGCGAAGGTTGAAGACCGGCGAGGTGGAGTTTTCAGCCAGTCAGAGGCCGCCGAGAGCTCGAGTGTGAGTCAGTGCGAGCCGTCCTTCTCAACTAAGCACGTCTTCTCCCTTCGCTATCTTTTCTCTCTCGACATCCAGCCGACTCGATCCGTCCACAGATCGCTTTTACGCCACTCCAGCGCAGCGCTCATAAGGACAAAGGAAAGGCGTCGAAACGGAAACTCCATCACACCATGTCGGATCCGGCACAGGCCGTCCGGGCCTTCATGGTCGGCTCCTTCCAACAGCTGCCCCCATCGCTCGTAGATGATCTGGCGACGGGAGCAGTCTCTCTTCTAGGTGTCGTACGTCTGCTCGGTGAATATCTTACCTCCGAAGACGAAGAGACCAGGACAAGAGCTGTCCAACTTCTGTCCGATCTCACATGCCACTTCCTCGACCCGGACACGCCACCTCCCCAGTCGGAAACGCACCAGCCGCTCAGTGGCATCTTCACAATCCAGGCCGTGCGCACCCTCTCCTCCTTCTTTGCCGACAAGATCGCCGACGGCGTCATCATCTCCGACAACTTTGTGCGCTCCGCAAAGGCGCCCGAGGTGCTCCCTGAATCCGCGCCCCGCGCACGCAGGAACGAGGCAGAGCAAAAGACGCTGCAAGGAAGCGCCATGCTTGTCAGCTCTCTCAAGGCGCTATCCGTGCTCAGTGCGTGCAAGGCACCCGCGGCACCCGCGGCCTCGTCCGAGCCAGCACCTGTCAAGGGCTTCGGCCAGGAGCAGGCGCACGCCGTCGCCGAAGCTCTCTTCTCCCACGTTGTCGCCACAAACCACCCACAAAGCCTTCGTTTCATCATCTATCGTCTCCTGGACAGCCTGATCGCACATCACAGGGACGCGCTCAAGACCTTCCGCTCGTCCTCTGCTGCCTCTGCATCCTCCGATCCACCACAGCAGGCCTCGGCAGCCTCTCCGCCCGCTGCGATGGACCTCGACGAGTCTGCGGAGAAGCCCGAGGCGGGGCAGTCTGGCATTGCTGCCTCCCAGTCCGAAACGTGCGAGGGCAAGGACTTTCTTCAGGGCTACGTCAAGATGGTTCAGGGTGAAAAGGATCCACGCAACCTCATGGTACTGTTTGGCGTCGACAAGGTGCTCCTCACCGAGTGGGTCATGGATCGCGAGATGACCGAAAAGTTCTTCGACATCACCTTTTGCTACTTCCCCATCACCTTCCGTCCGCCACCCGACGATCCGTATGGCATCACCTCGGACGACCTCAAAGTCGCGCTGCGCGCTGCCATTTCTGCCTCGCCCGCCATGGCACCTTTCGGCTACCCACTCCTCCTCGAGAAACTCAGCGCGGCCGGTGGTCCCGCCAAGCTCGACACGCTGCGCACCCTCATCGCTGCGATGCCTGTCTACGGCCGCGCCGCTGCACTCGCCAACGCCGCCAAGCTCTGGGAAGGCCTCAAGATCGAGATCTTCCATGCCACCGACGACGAGACGGGAGACCTGGCCGTCGACACGCTCACTGTGCTCCTCCATGTCCTGTACCACGGAGTTGACCCGCCCGAGGGTGTTGCGCCCAAAATGGTTCATGACTGTCTCGTCGAGCTCGAGGAGCCGGGCAAGTCGCTCGCAAAGGCAGGCATCAAGGTGCTCTCGTGCCTGGTTCGTGCCTCGGCCAGCACCGCCTACCTCGCAGTGTATGGATTCATGGACCAGATGATCAAGATGTTTGCCGATCCCGAAGACCTTGCGCAGCGTACACCCATCCTCGCCGGTATTGGCGAGCTTCTCGAGGTGGTGGCAAAGGTGTACCGCCACGCCGAGCTGGCCAAGAACCAGGC
This sequence comes from Moesziomyces antarcticus, assembly GCF_000747765.1. Classification (NCBI taxonomy): domain Eukaryota; kingdom Fungi; phylum Basidiomycota; class Ustilaginomycetes; order Ustilaginales; family Ustilaginaceae; genus Moesziomyces; species Moesziomyces antarcticus. Next base: position 197,066 of record NW_014639001.1, read on the forward strand.
TGCTGTTGACGCCAAGGCGCATGTCCGGGGACATGGCGAGGGCGCAGCGAGCGAGATCGGATCGGGTCAGCTGCTGCCCGCCAGTGCGATCGAGCGCTCGTATGCGGGCGACAACCGACCGCTGGATCCGTTCATCTCTGACCTGCTCAACTGCCTTTCGAACGGCCTTCGTTCGACGTCGTACCGTCGCTCGGCCATGCTCGTCTTTTCGTCGGTCGTGTCCATCTCGATCCTCAGCAGCAACAGCGTCTCGCCGGCCGACGGCACTGCGGCAGCTGTGGGCACCAAGTCGAACAAGGCGCTGCTGGACTTTGACGAGCTGAGCTTCCTCACGCGCGAAGTGGCGTCGCTGCTCGTCTCGTCCGTCGGCGACGATGTGAGGGAGGAAGCGCTGTGTGCGATCGAGGTGATCTCCAACGAACGCACTGCCAACACGCTCGCGGCTGCCAATCCCACCGCACGCGTCATCGAACAGGTCGTCCTGCCCGTCTTGCTCGAGAAGCTGCCGGACCGCATCGAGCCCGTCGGCAACCCCGAGGAGCGCAGTGCCGGAAGCGCAGTCGACGAGATCGAGGCCGAGCTCGACCTGGCCAAGGCCAACATTCGTCGCAGCCTGAGCGCGCTCTCGCGCCTGTGCGTGGCGCCGTTCCTCTTTGAGGCCGTGGTGGTGAAGCTGTTCACCAAGCTCGAGCTATGCTGTCGTCCGAGTGCCCGGCCGACGACGAGTGTCGAGAACGAAGAGGGCAAGGATGCGACGACGGTGCAGGTGCAGGCGCGTGTTCTGCAGGAAGCCAATCTGGGCTATGCACGCGGCCTGATCCTGACGCTGCAGACCATGGTGGATCTCAAGCGGCAGAACGCGCACCGCGACCTGGCCAAGTACGCGCAGACGCTGCCATCGCGTCTGGTGAGCTTGACGCTTTCGGGGCTCGAAGCGGCGAGTGCGACGGGACAGCTCAGCATTGCGGCCCATCCGGCCGTGGTGGCGGATACGGCCGCACTGCTCGGCACGTTCGTCAAGCTGCTCGATGCCAATCGTCAGCTCGAGCTGCTGGCGAGTCTCAACAAGACGTTTGTGCGCGGTCAGGCGCCGTTTGTCGATGCTGCCTCGGGCTCGGCCGGAGAATCGCTGATTTCGTCCGGGTCGACTCTGGCTCGGTCGTTTGCGCCGTTCTCGACGGACGGTGCGAGCAACGTGGTTGCGGTAGCGAGTCGCAATGCAGTTGCACTTCTGTCGGCTGCCGTGGTGGCCTCTGCGCCCGCAGCGGGAGCGGTGCAGCTAGGATCCGCGTCCGAGAGCGTCGGCTCGCGGCACGAGGCTGCGTTGGCCTCCCTGGCATGCTTGCTCGATTGGACGCTACGCACTGTCGCCAGCAATGCCGGTAGCGACGATGCCGTGTACAAGGCGTCGCAGGCTCTGCAGCTCAACAGCGCATACTGGGCAGCCGCGGCACTCGTGAACAAGTTTATCGACGAGACGCAGCCTGCGTTCCTGACGCTGCTCGACGACTTTTGGGGGCAGAACATCAAGACCACCGGGCAGACGGGGACGCGGCGAGTGGCACTGCAGGTTTGGATGTGGCTGACGCGCGCACTCGTAGTCAAGTCGTCCAAGCTCGCCGAAGCCATGCTCAACCGCGTGCTCATCGAGATCTTTGACGATGTCTCTGGCGCCGTCGTTTCGTCGGGCCAGCTTGTGCAGTCATCCGGCGCGGGCCGTTCGATGGACTGGAAGTTCGCTCGGGCAGCAGCGAGGGATTTGTCGACGATCGTGGGTGTTGCCGAGGACGGAATCTCGACCAAGGAGAACGGGTTTACGGTGCGGCTGTTGTGGAAGCAGAAGCTGTTTTCGTTTGTCCTGCCACGCTTGCTCGAGTCGTACGCGGCGGCGTCGAAGCATTCACACCATGTGCATGGGGATCACTGCCACCATGCCACCGACACTGTAGATGCCAAGACGATCTACCTTGTTTCGCTCGCGGGGTTGTTGCCCTCACTCCCACCGAGCATGCTGGTGGAAAGATTGGAGGGTTTGTTCCCGCTGCTCATCCAGGCTCTTGAACTGCCCGATTCCAAAGCTCGTTCTGCCGCTGCCAATGCACTCACGGTCGCTAGCGAGGTGGGCAAGAAGATCCCCGCACCTCAAGATGGATTCAACCCAACAAAGCTTATTGTCGGCCATCTTTCCGCCATCACGGCCAAACTTCTGGCGAACATCGAGCCAGGCACCCACTCGCCACCCAGTACGCGAATTGCGGCGCTGCGCACTCTGTCGAGTCTAGCCGCCCGAACTGACAGTGCAGAAGATGTGTCGACCCAGACGGGCGGGTTGGAACACCACCACCTGCACCCTCTCCGCAACGTCGTGCTCAAGAAACTCGCGCACACCAACGCCGGGATCGACGATCCAGTGCGTGCCGTTCGCACCGCGGCCGTAGACGCCCGCGACGCCTGGTTCGCCGTCGCTGAAACATAGCCCCACACCGCCAACATGCCAATGATAGAAAACAGCTGACCCCAGGCAAGGATTGCGCAGAATGAGATTAAAAAGTAAGTGTGTGTGTGTGTGTGTGTGTGTGTGTGTGTGTGTGTGTGTGTGTGTGTGTGTGTGTGTGTGTGTGTGTGTGTGTGTGTGTGTGTGTGTGTGTGTGTGTGTGTGTGTGTGTGTGTGTGTGTGTGTGTGTGTGCGCGGGATTAGGTGGAAAAGTAGTACTCGTCGCCCGGTACCGCCGTCGCCGGTGCAGCATCAGCGGCTGCCGAGTCGAGTGCGGGCTCAGCGGCGTCCGCAGGCTCGGCGTGCATCGCAGCGTCGTGGCCCGTGACCGTGGCGAAGCGCGCAAACGTATCGTCTGGCTGTTCGTCTGCAGGCCGTGTGGGATCTGCTGCTGCGTCTGCTGGCTGTGTGACCTCTGCTTGGGCGTCTTTTGGGGTCTCGACTTCTGGCTGCGCGTCCTCAGCTTGAACCGGCTGCGCCGTCTCTGCGGGCTGTGATACCGGTCCAGCTTCCCCGCGCAGAGTTGCGTCGCTCTTGCTCGCAGGCGGCACCTCGACGCCTGTCACGGATCCGCCACTGGGCTCGGCATCGCTGCTGATGGTCTTGATCCATTCGGACACCTTGCCCCTTGCGCGCGCCACGATGGCAGATCCACTAGCCGCATCCGCCTCCTCGTCCCCGCGCGCATCGCTGCGCCGCACGTACCTCCTCTTGACCCTGGCCTTGCTTGCGTCCGCGCTCTCGGGCTTGCCCGCCTCCGAGGCGCCGCGGTTCTCGCGAGGCGGGCGCGCCGGACCCAGCAGGCCCTGTTCGCGCAGCTTATCGCGCCGCTCGCGCTGGAGCTGCGTGTTGCGCGCGCGCAGAATCACCTCGCGCATCTCGGGCGACAGCTCGCGCCGCGTGCGCTTGTCGATGATCGAGCTGAGCCGGATCTTGCCGTTGGTGGTGGTGGCGGTGGCGAGGATCTCGTTGGCCACCTTGATGCGCTCCATCATCTCGGGCGTGTACTCCTCCTTGGGCGGACGCCCGCGTCGCTTCTGGACGGGCGAGTCCTGGCTGGAGAGAGCGCGCTTGGTGGCGCTGCCGGGCACCTTGCCGACGCTACTCGCGCTCGTCTGGCTCTGCCGCGCCGCCTGCGAGACGCGAGTGCGCCGCTTGGTCATGACACGTCGACCAGCGGCGTTGGGGCGGAAATCAGCGTCGTTGGGGTCGTCGAGGTCTCGCGGCTGCAGCTCGTCTTCGACGTCGGCGTCCGACGAGTCGCCATTGTGGTCGGACTCCATCACTGCTTCTGCACCGAGAGCAAGTCCGTCGTCGTCGTCTTCCGGTGCGCCCATCATCGGGTCGTCTGCGTGTGTGTACGGTCCGGCCTGTGCTGCAGAATGGATCTGTGGAGGCTGTGGAGCTGATGGCGCTGAGACTGCGCTGTACGAGTGCGCCGCATATGCGCCATGAGAAGGAGCTGGCACGCGACTTGAGCCGGCGAGAGAAGTCTGTGCATGTGTATACACGTCATTTGGGTGGTGCGGTGGGGCCGCCGACGCTTGCCTCATGGTCGGTGCGGCGGATGGTGCAGGGGTGAAGCGTGTCGTTGCGGCTGCAGGATTCGGAGTCGAGGAGCGAGCTCTTGAACCCGATCGTCCACCGAGCAAAAAGTCGAGATCCGCACGTGTTGGCAATTTCTTTCTCGGCACAGCGTCCAGCTGAGGATAAGGCTGAGCTTGGACGGGTGCTGGCGGTGGTGCTGGCATTGCGTAGTTGAGGTGTGCCGCAACAGCTGGTGGTCGCGCATAGTACGCAGGGGCCGAAAGAGCAGCTGCATGCTGTTGTGGACCGTAGGAAGCGGGCTGTTGGGATGCATAGGCGGGCACTACGACTTGCGGCATCGGTCGCTGCATGCGCGGCTGTTGTGCTTCCAAAGGCTGCCGTGACGTTGCTGGCTTGGATGCGCTCGCCCACGGATGCAAGGGCTGGCTAGGGTCGATCTCGGGCTGAACCTTGCGTGGTCTGCCACGCGGTCTGGTTGGTGCTGGCGCTGGGTCGATCATCCTGCCCTCGACTGCTGGCGCCATTCTTTCGATGGATGCGTGTCGCTTTTGTGTTGATTCACGCCAAGGTTGTTGTGTGCGCGTGTAGCATGTCGCGGGTCAGATCGGCGACCAGTTGAGGAAGAACGCGAGTCAAAGTTCGATTGCGGGGTCGATGATGGTGTGGGTGGGTATATGGCGTTGCGAACGCGAGCAGGTGGGAGAGATGTGAATGGCTAAGAGGGAGGAGGGCGGCGTGATTTCATGGCTGCCGAGTCGCGTTTGGGCGGATTCGCTTCGCATACAGCAAAGCCCCACGCGACCATCGCCGATTCGGACCGCAAAGAACGCCGATTCGCCATCAAACTCGATCCACTACGCGCCCTCAGCTGCACGGACATCCAACACCTTCTCTCACCTGGAACGGCTTGACTTCCTCCCCTCTGCCATCCATCTTGCGAGCCGAACATCCACCCGTCATGCTGCTTATAACTTCACGGCTGGCACTCGCTGCACCAAGACGCAACCTGGGCCTTGTCCCGCTTGTGCGTCCTCTATACACCACACAGCACCGCCTACACGCCCAACCACCACCTCCTCCTCCGCAACACGAACTCAACGAGGCCGAGCAGTACCTGGCCAACAAAGCGGCGCGGAAGGCGGAACGTGCACGAAATCCGACCGGAGCTTCGGCTCGCCACGCCTCGCTCTACAGCCAGCTCTTCCCGGCGCTGCTGCGCATTCTGGCGTACGGCAGCACGGCGTACTTTGGCCTCCACCTCCTCTGGAACGTGCTCGACCGCGACGAGCAGACCAAGCTCATGAACCAACACGCAGGCTCGCTCGAAGGCACCGCAAGAAGCTTGGCTGAAAAGGTAGATCACGCCACCCAAAAGCTTGCCCCGTCCACAGCAGCGTCGGAACCAGGACAAAGGCAGCCAAAGAAGCGCTGGTACTGGCCCTTCTAGCGTCGTACACCCACCTCCATCGAGCCTTGTACACTATCAACCTCACTTCGACATCACAATCACACAGCAATACACAGATGACTGTCGGCTTGAATTGGGAGCTAAGATGCGATCACGTCCATGCCGACCCAGACCTGGTTGGCCTCGTCCGGCGCGGCTGCCGACGGTGCCAAGTCGGGGAGCCAAGCCAGGTGCGAGCCAAAGATGATTCGACCCCGTGCGTTTCTCCTCCACCTTGCGAGGGTCTTGAGTGTCTGTGGCTTGACTTGGCCCGTCTTTTGATCCACACACACCATCTGGCATCGTCTGCACTCGCCCAGCACGCCGAAAACATGCTTACCCCCGATCACGACCCTCGACAAGCCATCTTCGACAAAAGCGTCCTTGCCCTCTTTACCATCCGCCGAGGAGATCATGAAGTTGGCACGGAAACTTGCTGCTTGTGCGCTGGTCGGCGTCGGGTCGGTGGAGTGGGATGCAGACGAGTAGCCCGAATCGGAAGCTAGATCTTCCGTGCCCGGGTGGGCGGCTGCATGCATCCACTCGCCCACACGCGCTACCGAGGCCGAGTTGATCAGCAGGAACGGCGACTCGTTGCTAAAGATCAACGGCACCTTGCTCGTGGCGGTGGGGAGCTTCGAGTGTCTGCTGATGCCACTGGCTTGTCTTGCCAGCGTACACGATACGCCCAGCAACTCGCTAAGCATGCTCCGCAGCGCTGGACTCGTGTGTGCGCGTGGCCAGATCTCCGCTCCACACACTTGCGTTGCCTGACCCTTCGAGTCGCTATACTGCCCATCATCATCGAATGACACCGCAAAGCGCGAGGACGTGCCGGCAATGGTGATGACCAACTGCCGGGTATGCGTGTCGATGCGCGGCCGGATGAGCGCCATCTTGGGAAAGCGTTTCTGGCTGAGCGTCTTGCCATTGGCGAGATTCATGACGATCCATTCGCGGTCGAATTGGAGCCCGTGCGGGGTGAGCTGCCATGCCTCGCCACGCGCAAGCTCCTGCCCCGCGCACGACTTGATCGGATACACCGTGATGCTCGCCAGCTCGAACCGCCTCTGCAGCCCTCTCTGAGCCTGTACGCTCGGTGCGAGCGTAGGAGCCGGATGCGGCGAGAGGAAGAAGCGCGCAACGAACCCCACCAGACGCTCCACGTCTTCCTCCGTATTGAGCAGGCACAGGCTCGCGCGCACCGACGCCGATACCAAACCCCCCTCCAGTGCTGCGTCGCCAGCATCGTCGCATCCAGCACCTTCCGCATACTCTTGCTGGAGCCGCAACGCAGGGATGCCCAGATGCGTCGTGACGAACCCCGGATTGCAGTGTCGCCCCATGCGCATGTGGATATTGCTGATACTCGCCAGACGATCCACCTCTTGCGGCGGAACGATCGCACCCGTTGCCGTAAGCAGGTTAAAGTTGACGATCGGTCCGAACCCTTCTGCACGCACGTCTGCATCCCGATACATCCGCACAACAGCATTGCCGTTGCCATGCCGCAACCCCGTCAGTGCCGAGACCAGCTTGTCGCTCAGACCGGCCACGTACTCTCGTCGTGCATCCCACGCGCCGAAGCTCTGCGCATAGTAGTCCAGCGCCCTGTTCACGGCGAGGATACCGTGTACGTTCACCGTGCCGTCCTCGAAGCGCGCTTCGAACTCGCGCCGTGGCTTGGTCCACGCACTCTCGGCGAGGATCGCGTCGACGGTACCGCCACCGAAGTACGTCTTGCCGCCGAGGTGGGGTGCAGCTGAGGCCTTGACGAGCAGCCCGCCAATGCCGGTTGGATAGCCAAAGATCTTGTAGAACGAGAAGGCCACCATGTCCGGCAGCTCGTCGGCGTGCAGCTGTGACAAATATAGTCGGGTCGATGAGGAGAGGTACGATGCGGCGTCCAACAGCACCAGCGATCCGTCGGCCTTGGTTCGGCAAATGCGCTTCATGAGGTCAAAGTATCGTCGGCCCGTAGCGTTGCACTGCAGCGGCAAAGCCACGAGTCCTGCCTGCCCAGCCACGGCGTCTGCATCCTCTTCGCTGAACGTCGAGCTCGAAACGCCAGCGCGGGCGGCGAGGTCTCGCATGCCCACCACGCTCGTATGGCTCTGACGCAGGTACGAAAAACGAGCGTGTGGGTCGGATGAGCTTTGCAGCGATGCCCAGTCGATAGATTCGGCCACGAGCTTGAGGCTGGCCGTCGTGCCGGCTGTGAAGACGAGGTGCCAGTTGTGGGTGTCTCGAATGCCAAACAGCTCGTGCATCACCCGCATGCGAGTCGCTGTGATGTGGTCCGCGGTCGCAATCGCCGAGGGCGACTTTGAATGCGGGTTCGACAGCAGTTTCGACGAGACATCCTCGGCGACCGCCTGCACAAGGCCGGTGGGGAAAGGAGGAGCTGCTGCTGCATCGAGATAGCATGCATCGGCCAGTTGTGGACATTGCTCACTACGGACGAACTCGACCTTCTCCGCGACAGTGCCGTCTTTTCGAGGCACCAGAGCTTGCTGTGCGGTAGTGGATCCTTGTGTCGCTGAGGTCGATGGCCAAGAAGACCTCGTCCGAGACGGATGCACCGTTCGCAAGCTGACATTAGTTGCTGGCTCGGAGTGGTGATGAGAGTGCCTGTCCGCGGATGCAGGAGGTTGGACCTGGAATCGCTTCGAGGAGCGGTGTTGCGAACGTGCAGACAGTGCCAAGTAGACGAGCACAGCTAGTGCAATGCGCTGAGCTGCGGTGAGTGATCCCAGCAGCGACGAAAGATACGGTAAGGCTATGCATAGCGTCGCAGCTCCTATCGCGACAGTTGATGAGCTCATCGTCGTCGAAATCGAGGCTGCCGACGCCGAGGAGGTCGAATGCACCGACATGTTGGCGAACGGTGCTGTTGGTCGTTGAGGAAATCGGCAGCGGATGCGCAGGACCGTACTGTAACGGTTCCTTCAAGAATGATAGCAAGACCGATACATGTCCGTGTGATCATTCGGGGCGAAAGGGAAGGTAAGAGGGCGAAGAAGGGCGAGGATGACGGGGGGAGGCGAGGGAGCAAACTTGGCGGTGTGTGGTCGAGATAGGCGCATCTCGACCTGCATCCAAACCGGGGTCCTCGCCACCCACACCTTCGGACTTGGCCGAGCCCTAGATTTTTTGGACGCTGAGCCGACACCATTCGACGGCCTAACAAATTCCTCAAAGTTGCGTGTTCATACCTGGCTGCTTTCTTCGCTCTCAGCATCACATGCGCGGTCCACTGTCGGCTGTATCTCTTGATTGAGGCGTGAAATATGTTCTGTCTACGAGTCTAGCTGAACAGCGATGCCAGGGGATACTCTGCACGCGCTCTGCCACGCGTGTTTCCACCACCGAGACCGTTATTCGCGCGCAGCTTCTGCGCAAGCTGGGGGTCGTCAAACGCGGCTGCGATGCCACTCGGATCGGCAGCCGTAGCGATCATCATCCTGACCGCTGCACGCGCCGCCTTTTGCCCCGCCTCCTCAAGCATAAGTGCCACCGTGTTGGTCACGGCTCGGGGCAGAAGCGAGAGCTGCGGCTGGTCACCCTTGGCATTGACCTCCTGCACCTTTTTCCAGAACGGCTTGTCTTCGGGGAAGCGCACCAGACGCAGGTCGGTGGCGAGCGCAAGCGTCCCGTCCTCGGTCACTTCGCGGCTGGCACTCGGACGGATCTTGGCGGTGGCTTGCTCGAGCGTGAGGTTGTCCTTGGTCACCATGGCTTCGATCTCGGCCTGGAGAGCGAGTGTCATGGCGTAGTATGCTGAATCCCAGATACCGCCAATCGAGTCGACAAGCCCCTTACCGTACGGCTTGGCCGCGGTATCGGCCGCGGAGGCTTCAGAAGCTGCGACGCCGGCAGTCTTGATTTCGTCGTCAGCCTCGGACTGCGATTTGCGCGATTGCTCGGCAGCCGAGTGAGCCGCCACCGCCAGTCGCGATTCCTCCTCCTCCATGCGCTTCTTGAGCTTTTCCGTACCGGTTAGTGGCTTGGAAGCCGCATCGGATGTAGTCGCGGACATGTCGCTGGCACGGCCGAGAAGCGCTTCTTCCGCCTTGGCGACCAGGTCGGACAAGATACCGTTGCTGTCCCCATCGCCACTGCCGGCTTGGCCATCAGCCGCCTCCGCGACTGGAGTCGGGGCGGGTGTGGCACCCACTCGCTCGATCATGATCGTATTGTTGCCGCTGCTCGCGCTCACCTCCTGCGTCCTCCACTGGCTGGTGAGGCTGACTGCCTTGATCCTTCGGATGGCCGACTTGACCGACTCCTGCACCTCGCCACTAGCGCCCTCCGTGTCTGCAGCAGCCTTGACCGCCTCGGCATCTTGTCTGAGCTCGACGACCGACTCGGCAGTAGGCGTCGCAGCTTGAGACCCGGCGGTTGAGTTCACCTGAACCTGTTCCACCTCGGCATCTGGGTTGCAGCGAGCCCAGGCGCTGAGTCCCGTCATGACTCGTCCGCCGGCAAGGCTCTCGACGACGTCGCGCGAGATACTGCGGCCATCGCAGACCTTCTGCAGGAAGTCGTTGTACATCTCGTCGATGTGCTTGGCCGACTTGGCGCGCTGTGCGTCGTCGAGTTCGTGCAGCGTCGACATAGACGTGGACCCGGTGAAAAACGACTGGATGCCCACGTTGAAGCGATCGAAAAAGGCGCGTGTGATGGTGGGACGCAGCGATGCGACGCCGATGGAGCCCGTCACCGTGTTCTCGCACGCCAGAATGGCATCAGCGGCACTGGCTGCATAGTAGCCGCCCGAGGCAGCAGCGTTACCGAACGACGCCACGACGGGCTTGCCGTAGTCTTCGCGCACGCGGCGGACCGCATCCCAGATCGACTCGCTCGCCACAACGTCTCCACCTCCCGAGTCGATGCGCAGAACGATTGACTTGATGTCCTCGTGCTCGGCTGCCTCTTTGAGACCCTTGAGCACGGACGATGTCGAGAACTCGCCAGGTGCAGAGCTGATGCCTCCGAGCAGGTAGACCACGCCCACCTCGACGATTTCGTCGTCCTTGAGCTGGCGCTCGAGCGTTCGGTCGTTGACCTTGTTGTAGTGGTGGAGTGACTTGAACTTGACCTCTTCGTTGCCGCCGTGCTTTGGATCGATGAGGCGCTTGACGATCTCTCTCTTGAAGGCCGTGCCGTTGATCAGACCGAGCTCCTTTGCCTCGCGTGCCGAGAAGGGACCTTCCTTCATCCACGCCTCGAGCTTGCCGGACATGGCATCCGGATCCTCGTCGGGGAATCGGTTGACAGCGACGGCATGGACGAGACCACGGTTGAGCTCACCGAGTAGCTCGGCTTCGTTCTGGATCTGAGGCGCTGGAAGCGACTCCTCGCGGCTGAAGGTGGAGACCATGGACTTGTACTCGCGTCTTGCTTCCGCAAGCACCTTGATGCCAAAGTAGTCGAGCACCTTCTTGAAGAAAGGGATCTGCGCACCAAGACCCGTAAGTGGGACTGAGCCGGTAGGCTGAATCCAGAGCTCGTCAAATGCCGACGCCAAGAGATACTGACCCTGGCTGTTGAAGGTATCCGCCCAGGCGATGGATGGCTTTGCCTTGTCGCCGAACTGCTCCTTCTTGGCGATCTTGAACTCGTGGACCGCCTGCATGAGCTCTTCGATCTGCGCGAGTCCGAGCCGATTCGGCGTGACGGACGAGGGAAGGTGGAGGCCGCTAAAGTCGGCAAAGATGCCCTTGATGCGCTGATCCGCCTGCGCCCACTTGAGTGCACGGATGACCTCGAACATCTCCATGACGCGCGGTGCCTCCTCGCCTGCTGCAGGCGCATTGATGAGCGCGCTGACGGATGGTGGCCCCTTTGACTCGACGATGGAGCCGTCGTAGATCTTCCAGACCAGGTAGGTGTCGTCGTGGATCAGGTCTCGGAGGTAGGCGTCGCGCCTGAGCTTGAGGTAGCCGATGGCGGTGTAGGTTGCGAAGAAGCCAAAGAGGAGCGATCGACGGTAGGACCATGCCTTGGCGGTGGTGCGACCGGTGCGGGAGGAAGCGATCTTGTGCGCCACAAAGGCTGTGCGCGGGAAGCGCTTCTGCAGCGACGAGAACATGGTCCCATTCGCTGCATGTCGTGTGGACGCTTTGGCGGGTCCGCCGGATGATGGCGGCGGAGAAGACCCACTCGAGCTCGACATGGTGGTGTGCTTGGGCGGGCACTTTCTGTACGGAGTGTGGTGTAAAGATGAGGATGCTGAAGCGATGCTCGTCAAGGCTAAGCGCGGTTACGTGAGCCCTTTGTGCTGGCTGAAGCCGAGGCGCTGACGAGTCCAACACCCGTCGCGAAGATCATCTTTTGCGTGCCGCTGCCGCCCCCAGGTGGAGAGAGAGCGCATCGCAGATCCAGAAGGCGTTCTCACCTCCCGATTCGATCTCAAGCCGGGAATGCAAAAAAAGGAGGGAGGCGAACGCTCGAGAAGGAAAACGGGCGAGTCGACTGCTGAGCGAGAAAACGAAAAATCGACTCAGCCGGGCCGATCCGGATTGCACAAAGTGCCACAGCAGAGCGCAGTCGGACAGTCGACCTCCACTCTGTGCTCGTCGAGCCAGGAAGAAGACGCAAAGCTGCCAGAAGTGTTCAAAGCAAGCGAGGCGAGTTTGACCCTGGATCGATTCCATCCGTCCCTCCATCCGACGACACCTACATCTCGCCACCGCACCTCTACGCTCAACATGCTTTCCGGTCACACTCTTGTCCGATCTGCAGGTCGAACCCTGCAGCGCTCTGCACGCAACCTCCGACCCGCCGCGCGCGGTGTTGCCACCGAGGCTTCGGCTGGTCCCTCGCGCTCGTCCGCATGGTCGAGCCCCACTCTCGGTGCTGCGGCTGCGGCAATCAGCATCGGTGCTGCTGTCTACACGCTGCGTCCGTCGCCTATCCAGTGCGAGCCTCGCAAGGCATGGTCGGACCGCATGAAGCCCAAGAAGTCCAAGGGTGATGCTGCACTCCACGACGACGCCCACGCCCGACACGCGCCTGCTGCTGCCCACGACGAGCACGTCGAACCTGCCGAGGAGACGCCCGTCGCCATCGAGGTGGCCGTCGAGGAGTCCGAGGAGCAGACGGGTCAGCAGTCCGCATACGACCCCGAAACCGGCGAGATCAACTGGGACTGCCCGTGCCTCGGCGGCATGGCACACGGCCCCTGCGGCGAACAGTTCAAGGCGGCCTTCTCGTGCTTTGTCTACTCCGAGGCGGAGCCCAAGGGAATCGACTGCGTCGAAAAGTTCAAGGCCATGCAGGACTGCTTCCGCGAACACCCGGACGTGTACAAGGACGAGATCGAGGACGATGAGGCCGCCAACGCCCAGTTCGACAAGGACGAGGCCGAGGCTGCACAGCAGTCGGCACAGACGGACGCCAAGAACGACGACAAGGTTTCTGACGCCAAGGACGCGCAAAAGCACGACAAGGACGACAAGTGATTCGCTTCCGTGCCATGTCGGCGCCGATTTTAGCTCCAGAAGCTGCGCGGCCGTGATGAAGTCTAAGACGAACTTTACTCCAACCTTGTTTCCGCACTGCGCTGCACTTGCGCATCGCTTCACTACACACTTCCGCACGCTTTGACTCTGCGCATTCACGTCCTTTGCGCACACGCCCACCTCTCTCATGTAAACCAAAAGTCTGCGCCATAAGAGCTTGCTTCGAATCTACTCATATAGACATCCGCACCCCGTTCAGCTCGAGCTCTTTGCGCTCTCGCTTTTGCTTTGCCACCGATGCTCGACGCAGCCATTCAGCGCTGCATATCTGTCGCTGAATCCCTCGACCAGTGGTGCTTCGCTTTCATAGTAGGGACGACATTTCAGCATCCTGTGGCATCCTATCCATACCTTCTTCTTCCTGTCTATGTCGCCTTATTCTTTACCTTGCTCAGCCTAGTCTTCAACAGTCCATGGTTAACCAGCATCTTAGCGGCGTTCACCGTAAAGTTAGCTGGCAGTTTCTATCTTGAGCTCCGATCTCTTGTGTCTCAGCCGCCGCTTCAAGTTTCCGAACCGCAGGTCTGCCCATCTCCTCCCACCCGGACTTCCGACACTGAAGTCGAGCCACTGCCGGAATACGATCAAGTGGAACCGGGACCGCCCGGGTACGAAGAACTCTTCTACCTAGACCGCGATGCAGAACTCTGGCCTTTGGTGTGGGGAGCGCGTCGGAGGTACACAAACGCCCAATACGGAAACATCTACTACGAGCGATGGGAGTTCTGATTCTGGGTCCCTGACGCAGCGAGCCGCCATGATCCGCGACGAGCTGCTTGGCAATGACTCGGTGGCGAGCGACACCGAGCCGCTCTCCGACTCCTCGACCAGCAAGAGCGAAGGCGAAACACAGAGTCGCACCACCAAGACCATGGACAGCAGCTTCAGCGAGGCCGATCTGGAGGACAGGCTCAGCTGCTCCGGTATCGCCCATTCGCTCCGACACATTGCGCTCGCTTTCGATGAGAAGGTGAGTAGGCCCGATCGGCAAGCGACCATGTGACGGTCACACTGACCCTCTTGCTTTTACTGCCATTTGATGACAGAGTCGAGAGCTTGACAGCCTTCGAGCCGTGAGTATAATTCAGCCTATTTCCGTGACAAAGATCGAGCTGTATCGCTAAACATCCTGCCTTTTCCCCGCTTCGATCGTAGATCCAGCAGCGTCATGACGAGGAGCTCGCCATTCTTCAGGACAAACTCAAGACGGCTGAGTAGGTACCCTTTCCTCTTCCTTCTTGAGGTACGGCATCATCGCATGGACCCAAGCTGATCATTCTTTCCATATCGAACGCCGTCCCTTCGACACAGACAAGAGCAAACAGCGCGCACACTGGAGCTGCAGCTCTCGAACTCGTCTCGCGAGGACGTGGAGCGCGAGATCGACGCACTCAAGCAGAGACTCGAAGAGAAGGACGCGCTGCTCTTCGTCTCGGACCGCGTGCTTCACCGGCTGTTCAACATGATCCGCGTGATCAAGACGCAGGTGGACGAGGCCGAGTCGCTCTCCCCTGCTGTGCGCACCTCCGACGAGGAAGCGGAGAGTGACATGGAAACAGCCGAAGACTCGGACGAAGACGAGGTGTCGAAGATCGAAGCCCAGGTTCCGACGCTCAAAAGTCAGGCAGAGGAGGAGATCGACAAGATTGTGCGAGACATCGCAGAGAGGTACGGCAAGACCACCTTGGACGAAGAAGCGTAGCCCGACCCCTTAGACCAAGTAGACATCTACATCTTTGCCCTGATTTCCAGTCTAGACCCAAGTCCTTGCCGAACGTGTGTGCTATTGCAGTGCTTGCTGAGGAAGATGAGGTGCGCAAAGCCGACCGACACCATAGCGACGCCGTTTTATAGGGTCCCTCTGGGATTGACGATGTAACATTTTGGCGATTTTTTTCGCGCCGCGCTCGGACCTCGATATGGACTGCAGGTGTGCATGTTGCTCTCTCTCCACGCGATTCACCAACCATCTCCTTCTTCCACGCAGGCCGCGGGCACATCGACAACTCGCAATAGCGTGGGAACACAAAGGCCAGCGCACCAGCACTTCGCCCCTTGTTCTTGCAAACGCGAGCCTTTCCGCCCATGCAAGTCGCATAACACTGCTATGCGCCGAGCGAACGCCTCGCGACAATGAGCTTTGCCATTCCATCACACCATCTCGCCGCCATGTCGGCGGCATCTCTCACCCCGCGAGGGAACGGCACACCGCAGCGAAACGGTACAGGACTATCATCCTCGCCAGCACCATCGTCGCACGGCCATGGGGCCGCATCGTCAGCGCCAAAGGCGGCGTCGGTCGCCATGTCGGCGGCACTCTCTGCAGCCACGCAGCCAGGGACAGCGGGATCGGGGCCATCGAATCTTGTCGCCGAGTTCCTCAAGTCACCAGACGACATGGCCAAGATCGCAGCACTGCGCAAGAAGCTGCTCAAGGAACAGGCGAGTCTGTCGGCCAAGCTCAAGCTGGGTGCCAAGGAGCAGCTGGAAGCGACGCGCGAAGGACTGTTGAAGCTGCAGGCGACACGCCAAGACGTAGCGGCGATCCGGGAGGCTTTTGCACAGGTCGAAGCACTCTACAACAATACCGACGTCGACGGAGGCTCGGGACCGCAGTCGACCGACGCGAATCGCTCGTTCCGAGTGATCAGCCAGGTCTCGCAGATCCACCGCAACTTTGTGCAGACGACGAGCACGCTCGAGAAGCTCGATGCGCTTCCGGAGCAGATCGAGACGCTGGCGGACATGCTGCAGCGCGGTCAGGACGACATCATGGGACCGGCGACCGATCTGCTGCCGCTGCATTTCCATCTTTCGCAGCTCGAGGCGTTTCGCAACGAGACGTTCCAGATCGCACGCACGTGCTCGGCGGATGTGCGCAGCACGGTGGCCGAGTTCTTTGCACCGCTCGATGGGCTCATCCGGGCGTTTGACGAGTACATCATGACGCTGGCCGAACGCACGATGGATCTGGTGCGCGAGGGTCGCCCGGCAGTGGTGGTGAAGCTGGTCAAGATCATCGAGAAGGAGTCGCGTGAAGACGAGCGTGCGGCGGCGATCCGTCTGGCCAAGCGCGCCAACCTCGAGGGCGCGGCGCGGTTCCGGTCGGTGGTGGCCAACGCGCGCGTCATCAAGCTGTACCGGCCCAAATTCGTCGAGGCGATCGACCGGTCTGCGGCGGAGCTGTTTGACGAGTGCTGGTCGCGCTTTGGCTCGGACGGCACGAGTCTCGAGTTCCTGACGCACCTGGACTGGATCTACGACGATCTGCGCTTTGTCGAGGCCGAGGTGGTGCCGCTCTTTCCGGCGGACTACAAGATCGTGCGCACGTTTGTCAGGAGCTACCACAAGCATCTGGGCGCTATTCTGCGCGAACGCATCCTGGCGACGGATCCGGAGGCGAGTGCGCTGCTGGAGCTGTACCAGTTTACGCAGGAGTACACCAAGACGATGACCAGGGAGCTCGGTGCGGACAAGGCGTGGCTGGAGCCGTCGCTGTTGGGTGGCAAGGAGCAGACGATCATCGACGACTATCTGGGGCTCATCACGAACAAGATCGACGAGTGGACGGCGAATCTCATGTCGGACGAGGTGCGCGAGTTTGTGGCGCGGCAGAATGCGCCCGAGGAGGACAACGAGGGGCTGTATGGCTTGCAGGGAGCGGCGATCCTGTTCCAGATGGTCAACCAGCAGGTGGACGTGGCAGCGGATTCGGGCCAGGCGAGCGTGTTGGCCAAGGTGGTGGATCATGCTGCCAAGGCGATGCACTCTACGCAGGCGACGTGGCTGCGCGTGCTGGAGAGCGAGTTCAAGAAGCAGCGCGAGGCCAAGACGCCCGAGGATGTGGTGGGTGGACTGGTGGAGTACGTGATTGCATTGGCCAACGACGAGCTCAAGTCGGCCGACTATGCCGAGGCCCTCATCGCGCGGCTGGAGCCGATGGTGAGCAAAAAGTACCAAGCGGGCATCAGGGAGGCGGTGGACAATGCACTCAACGGCTTCCTGGACGTGTCGAAGCGGTGCACGCAGGTGCTTGTCGATCTGGTCTTTGCGGATCTGCAGCCTGCGATCAAGGAGCTCTTTGGCTTCCCGGCATGGTGCTCGGAGGGCACCATGACGACCATTGTCGAGACGATGCGCGACTACACTTCGGACTACAGCGAGCGGCTCAACCCGAACCTGTTCGACGTGCTGTGCGACGACATGATGGACCGCTTCCTCGTGTCGTACATCGGTGCACTGCGACGGGTGGGTAGCGGCAAACTGCGCATGCCTGCAGCCGGCGATCAGATGCGCAAAGACGTCGAAGACGCCAAAACCCTCTTCCTCGCTTTCAAAAAGGAAGAGGAGGTGCAGGAGAAGTTCGAGGTGGCCGATGCGATTCTGGGCATGCTCACTTCGTCGCCGACGATGGTCTTTCTGCCGTACTGGAGTTTCGCCAAGGCGCATGGGTCTCACTTGGGATTCCTGGAGGCTCTCATGCGGGCGCGCGACGATCTCAAGAAGGACGATGTCAACGGCATCATGGAGAGCGCGCGCCGCAAGGTCAAGAGCGAAGGGCTCAACGACGTGGTTCCCGAGACCGGTGGGCCGACGGTGATGAGCCGCGTAGCCCAGGCGTACGGCTCGAGCTTTGGCAGCGGCCTGCTCGCCAATCTGGGCGCCGAGAGAGCCGCGGGCATGGCGGCGAGCGCTTTAGCTAGCTGGAAGAGCAAGGAGCGCGAGTGACCGACCCAGCCCTCACAGAAAAAGTGAACGAGCCCAAGCCTGCGATAATTCGCCGGCGATGCGGATTGCACGTGTCGGCGCTACGGTGAAATGCGCACCGCACCTTTGCAACAATGACCGGTGTGCGATTGCTGAATGAGCGCGCGCGCAAAGAACCGTACCGAGCGGAGATGGAAAGGGCAAGCGCAACAGAGAGCGACGGCGATGCGAGCGGGCGGATCGGTAAGCACGCTGTGCGATTGTGAGAAGTGTAGCCGAAGAGCCAAGCGAGGACGCAGTGAGAAGGCGGTCGCGTCACTGCTTGGAGAGCGAGAGAAATCGGCACGGAGGAGGCGGAAAAGTGGCCGTTCCGAGGATTTCCACTCCAATTCGTGCATTTTCTTTTTCCTTTTCTTTTTTGGTTTTTTGTCTTTTCAATTTGTCAAGTGACCGACGTGCAGCGGCGCCCCACCTTTTTCTTTTTTTCTTTTTTTCTCAGGGCAGCGCAGTCAAGTGACAAAGTGTGGGTCTGATCTGGAGAGATCTGGCTCAGAATAGGCACCTCGCTGCACAGCTCTCCACAATCTGCGTAAAGCATCTCGGCGCCCGCAGCTTTGATTCGAAGCCTCGAAACGTGGGTGCACAGACGCGCCCCCCAAAAGAGGCGGCTTTGCAATCCAATATTCCGTCAGTCTTCGCCCCGAACCGAACACTGCGCTGCTGCCGGCTCGAGCTGCAGCATCGGCTCTCCATCTGAAAGCCGTCCGTCGGAAAAAGGGATGAAGGAATCACAATAGCCGTGTGACGCCGATTGCATTGCAGTAGGACAACACTTCCGTCGGCTGGCCCACCTCGAATCTTGGAAGCCATCCACCATCATCCACCTCTCCGTTCCAACTCGCTCGTGCTGCTGACTCGGACGCGGCCATCGCTGGCATCCACATCACCCTCCATCCGCTCCGTCTGGGTGTCGATGCCACTGCCGCACCGCGCCATGCAGCCACGCCTGTCCTAGCCACACCATCACTCTAGACGCGAACACCGCCAACACCAAAGGAAATCAACCATCATGGCGCAGAACCAGGCCCTGTCGCCGTCTGCCACGGGCGCAGACGCCAAGGACGACCAGCCAAGGAGCGGCCTCAAGAAGAGACGCATCCAGCAGGCCTGCCGCCCGTGCGGCATCAAGAGAGTCAAATGCGACGGATCTCATCCTTGCATCACTTGCATTCGCTCCGGCGAGGTCTGCGAGTACGGCCAGCCCAAGAAGCGCGGCCCACCCAAGGGTTCCACACGCGGCACCAGCAAGGCTGCAAAGCGAAACGCAAACGCACATCCACACGCCGCCCCGTCCGTCCCGCGCAAGAACGCCCACGATGCAGCCGCCGCCCAGCCCATCCAGTCCACCCGCGACTACGTCGCTTCGGCTCCCTCGGCAGCTGCGTCCACTACTGCCGACGCCACACCCGTCTCACTCTCGCGCCCACCACCACCGGCCTATCCAGACAACGCCGACTGGTCTCGCTCCGGCCTTCCTCCTCTCCCGGTCTCAAACAGTGCCATCGCGTCGTCGTCCCGCTTTCCTCCYCCTCCCTCTTCCGCACAAACACATCCGCACTCGATCCAGTATGCATCATTACCGCCGCCGCAGCCGCCCCAGCAGCCCTACTATCCCTCGTCCTCAGCAGCCGCCCCGATGACAGCATCCGACCCCTACTCGTCCGACATGCACGCCGACCCTTATCCCGGATCGGGTCATGCCTCCCCCGAAGGAAGCTACCGCACCGAGAGCCACCGCACCGGCGCCGGGTCCATCCACGACGGCAGCATCGGTAGCCCCAGCTACGCGCCCCGTGCTTCCAGCCCCAACCACTATCGATACGACCCCGCCGGCTCCTCTTATCCGCACAAGCCACGCGCAGAGACCTTCTACCGCGGAAGCAGCAGCGGCCTTGGCTTCATCCGCCCTCCGCCTGGCGCCTCGGACCGCAAACTGCCTCCGCTCGACTTTCTCGGCACACGCTCTTCCAACAGGTCGTCCTCTTCGCCAGGAAACTACGGAAGACTCTCCATCGGCTCCGATACCTTCGACTCCACCCTCTCCAGCCGCTCGGGTGCATCGCGTCCAGTTATCAAGTCGCAGACTTCACACACTCGCCCCTCGGCTTCTACTTCCCACTACCCTGCACACGCACCGTACGCGGCCCCTGCAGCGGACTCGTCTCGTGCAGATCACCGGCTCATGCCCGCCAATGCCGCTGCGTCTTCGCATGTCCAGCCTCAAGCCGCACCCGTATGGTCGGCTCAGCCACGCTTCCCACCTCAGTCGGACGCATTAGCGGACCCGCCGGCCTCCAATATACCCACAGGCATTCGACAGTCCCACACGAGCGACAACAATCAGCTCCTCGTCGAAGGCACCCTCTTGCAGCTTCAGCGCGACCGTGATAGCGACCGCAAGCCTCCGCTCGCTTCTACGGGCGCACCCACCTCCACTGCACCCGCACCCAACGGCGTGACGGATGACGTCAACCTCGAGCCGCTCCTCTGGGTCGAACCGGGCGAGGATAGGCGCAGCGGCGTCGACCGCCCCGGCGTCTCGCTCACCAAGCCCGAGATCCCGCCACTCATCCAGGAGCGCCTCTTCACCATCTTCTGGGGCATCGTACAGACCATCTGGCCCGCGCTCTACAAGCCTGCCCTCTGCCTCACCGGCTTCAACGTGATCGACGCTGAACGCCATCCCATGCTGCACAACGCCGCCTGTGCCCTCGCCGCCGTCGCCTGGGACTCGGGCGAATGCGGCGTGTCGGAGCAGGACACCGAGGCGACCCAGTCCGACTGGGTCGAGCGCACTGCCTCGGACCTCAGCTTCAGCCAGGGTCCCGGACAGCTCGGCGACGGCACCAGCCTGCGCCGGCTCAGCGCCGCCGATCTCGGCGACATCTTCCTCGCGCGCGCCAAGTACTACTTGGTCAAGACCAACAACGAGCCGAGCCTCGAGACGATCCAGTCGCTCTTCTTTATGGCGCTACGCGAAGGCGGCAACGGCCGCGCGAGCCAGGCGTCGGCGTATCTCTCCACCGCCTGCCGCATGTCGATCGACCTGGGCCTGCACCGCCAGCGCGACTTCTCGTCGGTGCTGGGGCTTCACTTTTCGCATGCCGAGGAGCAGGCGAGGCGCCGCATCTTTTGGTGCCTATTTTTGCTCGACAAGACCTCGTCTGCTTCGCTTGGTCGACCCGTGACGCTGCGATGGGCCGAGATCGACTGTCCGCTCCCCAACAGCGACGAGGTGGACGAGAAGGAGACGTGGGCTGAGACCACCAACAACAGCTCGCTCATCAAGGATCGCGCGCGCAACATGCTGCTCAAGACGCCCATTGCTGCCATGACGCATCTGCGCTTCGGCGTGCGGCTCGGGCAGATCTGCGAACAGGTCACCGCGATCTACACGCAGGTGCGGAGGCCAGATGCCGATCCGGGCGCAGAGGGCGGCGATGCGGTCGCTGAAGATCCAGGCAAGGAGAGCGGCGGCGGTGCTGCTGGTGCACAGGGTGGAGCGCCCGAGTGGGAAACACGACTGATTCGGCTGCACGGCATGCTAGAAGCATGGGAGCGCGACCTGCCTCATCGACTGCGCTTTGAAGAGCCGGCTCATCGGCTGCCCAACACGCTCTCGCAGCACCTGTGGTTCCAGGTGTGCAAGCTCATCCTCCACCGGCCGTACATCCTCAAGCAGTCGTCGCGCGCGGACCTGCCGCCTTCGCATCGCATCTGCACCGACGCCGTCGGCAAAATCTGCGACATCCTCACGGCGTACGACAATAACTTTGGCATGCGCAAGCTCTCGTCGACGTTCACCTACTGCATCTTTACGGCGTCGACGATTGAGATCGCCAACACCACTTCGACCGATGCGAGCGTTGCGGTCGAGGCCAAGCGAAGGCTGCGGAAGTTTATGACGTGGCTGTCGAGGATGAGTGGCACTTGGCAGAGCGCCACGCACCACCTCAAGATCCTCGAGCAGCTCGGACACGGGATCGATGCGGATCTGGATGGGACGGGGCTGCCGAGCCATCGAGAGGCGAGCACGAATGCGAGCATGGTGGTGAGTAGGGCCGATAGCCCGTCCGGCGCGACAGGGGCGGGTGCCGGTGCGGGTGCCAAGGATGCGGTGGGAGAGGTGGGTGTTGCGTCGCTCCACTTGCCCAAGGACGCGCTCGAGGTGATGGCCGAGAGCAAAGCGACGCAGGTGCAGGGCGATGGCGCCCAGCACGAAGGTGGCCTGCACGAGGGTGCGGCGGCGGTGGGAGCGAGCGAGGCGATACAGCACGCCGGGTTTGGCGACGAGCTGGGCGGGCTGTCGGTGCCAGGCCCGATCGGGGCGCCCATGTCGCTCTCGCGCTCGCGAGCGAGCTACCAGATCCCACCGGCGATTCAGGACGACCTGTTGGCGCAGTTCCAGTCGCAGAACCAGGGTCAGGGCCTGATGTACACGTGGCCATCGCGCGTGCCCACCCCGAATCCAGCCAGTCTCAATCCCTCCGCAGGGCAACCCGGCCCAGGCGCAGGTGCGGGGGCGGGGGCGGTGGGGATGTTCGATACAACTCTCGGCGCAGGATCCACAGCCCCAATGGGTGAGCCGCAGACTGGGGGCGCAGCGGTGAGTGTGGATCCAACGGCGTATCTCAAGCTGCACGACACGTCGTACTGGGGCGCGATGCCGTTGGCGTCGGAAGATGCACTGTCGTGGGCCAACTTTACCAACTCGTACATGGAGGCGCTCAACGGTATGACCACGAGTGCGGTTCAAATGCAGCAGCCTGCAGCCTATGCCCCCTCCGCACCAGCCCCAGCACCAGCCCCAGCAGCACCGGCGGCCACTGCAACACAGTGAAACTAGCAATGGATTTATTTTCGTGCTATGCGTGGGGGAAGCGCTATTCTTGACCGGCTTTGATGCGTTCCAGTTGCTGCTTCCACGACTCGAAAAGCTCGATTCTAACACACACCCGGAAAAGTCAGCCAATGGAAGTGAGGGATGTGAGGCAAGGTGGGGGATAGAGGGGGCTTACCCTTGTTTGCCCTTTGTGAATCCGCCTTCGCGCGCGAGCGTGTTCTTTTCGGCCTGGAAGAGCGAGATGACCTCGTCGAGGCCCGATTCGAGCTTGGTGAGTGCCTCCTGCAGCGCGTAGGGGTTCTCGATCGACTGGAAGATGGTCGCGCGCGGGCGGTGTGCCTCGATCGGATCCGGGTCGGCTATCGCACGTCCGAGGCCAAGTCAGATCAGCAAAGTGAAAGAGCATAGAGGGAGGGGGAGGGGGGTGTCTTACGCTGTCGCAGGTCGCGGGGGAAGGCACCGGCTGGGTTCTCAGCGGATACTCCAGGGCCACGGAACTCGGTGGTTTGACCCGGATATTTACTGCACACACAACGGTCAGCATGATTTGAGGGAAAGATGGGGGGGGAGGGAGACGTACGCTTCGTTCTGGAACGCCACGTTGGGCGTGCCCTCGTCGGCGGCTGACATGGCGATTGTGGTAAAGACGAGAGATGGTGGTTAGGAGCAAACGAACGAGCAGGCGAGCAGGATCAACAAAAGAACAACAGCTAGAGAGATGACTCAAATCCAGCCGAGCGGGATCCGTGGCTTCAGGATCGGTACCTGGCTCGCGAAGAACGCAGCGGCATGACTGTGGGCGGGTGTGTGTCGCCATGTGGAGGACACTCGTACGCCGGGCAACTGCAGCTCCGCATCTACGCACGATGACGATGTCCGACCTTGACGTGGAAGAATGGCTCACATTGTGATTAATAACGGTCTCACATCATCAAAAAATTTGGCTTCGGTCGAGTCAAAGATCGGCAGACGGAAGATCCAGCAAGGGTCTCGGATGCGATGGTCCATGCTCAGCTCCTCCATCTCGACCCGTGCTCCCATTTCTCTTTCGGCGACAGGCACGCCACGAAGACCACTCGATCAAGATGGGACTGCCAATGTAAGCACGACCCTGACCTTCGCACTCTGCACTGCAACCTGCGCATGACACTAAACCCGCCCTTCCCAAAAATGTGACAGCACCGTCTCGACGTGCTCGCTCAACCAGTGGGCGCTGGACTTTGACGGCAACCGCGAGCGCATCCTCGAGTCGATCCGGCTGGCCAAGGCTGCAGGCTCGCGTCTGCGCGTCGGGCCCGAGCTCGAGATCCCCGGCTACGGCTGCTTCGACCACTTTCTCGAGCCGGACACGGTGCTGCACTCGTGGCAGGTGCTGGCCGAGATCCTCGCCTCCGATGCGACGCACGGCATTCTGTGCGACGTCGGCATGCCCGTACTCCACCGCTCTACGCTCTACAACTGTCGCCTCCTCCTGCTCGATGGCAAGATCCTCCACATCCGCCCCAAGATGTGGCTCGCCAACGACGGCAACTACCGCGAGATGCGCTACTTCACCCCCTGGACACGCACCAACCACACGGACGACTTCACGCTCCCGCGCGTTGTCGCCGACATCACCGACCAGCATTCGGTGCCGTTTGGCGATGCGGTGGTCAAGACCAGGGACACGGTGCTGGGCGTCGAGCTGTGCGAGGAGCTTTTCACTCCGAACTCGCCGCACATCCGACAGGGCCTGAGCGGCGTCGAGATCTTTACCAACTCGTCGGCATCGCACCACGAGCTGCGGAAGCTGTATCGACGTGTGGAGCTCATCAAGGAGGCCACGCTCAAGCTGGGCGGCATCTATCTGTACGCCAACCAGCAAGGGTGCGATGGCGACCGGTTGTACTACGACGGATGCCCGCTGATTGCGGTGAATGGCAGCATCGTGGCGCAGGGCTCGCAGTTCTCGCTCGACGATGTGCAGGTCATCTCGGCGACGGTGGATCTGGACGATGTGCGTGCGCACCGTAGCGCCAAGAGCCGCGGCATGCAGGCGGTGAGCGAGTCGATCGGCGCTGGATGCCCGCGCGTCAATGTCGATTTCGAACTGGGAGAGTCCGAGGAGTTTGGATCCAAGACGCCCGGCACCGCCACTCCCGACACCGCGCACCACAGGCAGAAGCGAGAGGGTGAAAAGGGTGCAGGCGCGGATGCGGCACGGTTGTATCGCCGCTACTTTACGCCGCTGAGCCAGCCGATCGAGGTGCGCTACCACACGCCCGAGGAGGAGATCGCGCTCGGACCGGCGTGCTGGCTGTGGGACTATCTGCGCCGCTCGCGCACCCAGGGCTACTTTGTGCCGCTCTCGGGCGGCATCGACTCGTGCGCTACCGCCACGATCGTGTTCAGCATGTGCAGGCTCGTCCTCGCCGCGCTTTCCGAGCCCGAGTCCAGTACAACGCGAAGGGGTGCGTCGGTGTTGACGACCGACACGCGCGCGCAGGTTCTCTCGGACGTTCGCCGGATCTGCAACGAGAAGGAGGGCTCGACGTGGGTGCCTGGCACGCCGCAGGAACTGTGCAACCGCGTGTTTGTCACCTGCTACATGGGCACCGAGAACTCGTCGGCCGAGACGCGCGCGCGCGCCAAGCAGCTAGCGGCGGACATTGGCGCGTACCACGTAGACCTCGACATGGACGTTGTCATCCGCGCCATCGTCGGGCTGTTTAGCACCGTCACGGGTGCCACGCCGCGCTTCCGCGTGCACGGCGGAACGCCAGCTGAGAACTTGGCGCTGCAGAACATCCAGGCGCGTCTGCGCATGCTGCTCGCCTACATGTTCGCCCAACTCACCCCCTGGGTTCGTGGCTCCTGGGGCGGCCTCCTCGTCCTTGGCTCGGCGAATGTCGACGAGTCTCTGCGCGGGTATTTGACGAAATACGACTGCAGCTCGGCGGACATCAACCCCATCGGCGGCATTTCCAAGACGGATCTCAAAGCGTTCATCGCCTATGCACAGGGTGCATTCGACCTGCCCATCCTCGAGTCGTTCCTCACCGCGGTGCCCACGGCCGAGCTCGAGCCGATCACCGAGACATACGTGCAGGCGGACGAAGCCGATATGGGCATGACGTACGACGAGCTCAGCATCTTTGGTCGGCTGCGCAAGAATCTCAAATGCGGCCCCTACAGCATGTTCAACAAGCTGCTGCAAGAGTGGGGCCCAACTTTGGGGGCGGAAAAGGTGGCGGAAAAGGTCAAGCTGTTCTGGTTCGAGTATGCGCGCAACAGGCATAAGATGACCACACTCACCCCGAGCTATCATGCGGAAGGGTACAGTCCGGACGATAACCGCTTCGATCTGCGACCGTTTTTGTATCCGAGCCGGTTTCCGTTCCAGTTCCGCAAGATCGACGAGCTCGTGGCGCGGCTTGCGCCCGTATCGCAAGCTAGAAAGCAGGAGTAGATTTCCGAATACAGGTGCATTCTATGATGCGCGCGGTTGGTTGCGCCATGCAGCTTTGGCGGGGGCTTGGATGCGCAGCGTGACGAGCCAGGCCGTGGCACTGATGGCCCACATGACCGCCCAGCTAAACTGACCCGCCCAGACATGATTCGACGTGGAGTAGGCGAACAAGGAGGTGCTGAATGTCGGTCCGATGGTGCGGCTCAAACACCCGGCCATCTGACTGACGCTATTGAGCGTGGCCAAGCTAGCCCGGGTGGGGGCGGCGTTGTTGACGAGCAAGCTCGAGCATACGATCGACATGTTGCTCACGCCGCGCAGCACGATCGCCACCAACAACACGGCCACAATGCCTGCCTTGGACCCGGTCGTGCTGGCGACAATGTGAGCGATGGGGAAGCAGACCCATACGAGGGGTAGGGCGGCAGTGACGCGCTTGTACACGGGTGCCGGTCCACCCAACCTCCGCTCGAGGGTCGGGAAGGCGATGAGCTGGATAAAGATGGTGAATGCCCCATTGGTGGCTAGGATCGAGCCGATGTCCGACGAGCTTAGCGACAGCCCCCCGTGCGCGATGGCCGTATAGCAGAACAGCGGCAGCAGCGCAGCATGGCAGGCGTTGAGAAAGTTGAGCCAGAACTGCGTCGACAGGATCCGGCGGATCGTCACATCCCCCAACAACGCCCGAATCGACATCGGCGCATCCTCGTCCTTAGCTCCAGCGCGCTGTGCGGTTTTGTGCGCGGTTCGCTTGTGCTTGGGTAAGGTTTCCTGGAGAAAGAAGCTGCCGAGGACGATGGCGCACAGATTAAACGAGCTGGCTACGGCGCATGGCAGCCAAAACGGATGGGCCTTCCACCACGCTCCCTCGCCCACACCCACCAGCCACCCGCCCAGACCATTCCCCACGATGCTGCCCACCGCAAAGCACAGCGGGATGAGGCTAAACGCGCGCGCCTGGTTGGTCTCATCCGTGATCTCGGCCAACACGCTCTTGAGAATAGCAATATTGCCGTTCATCAATCCCGCGATGGACCGCGCCAAGACCATCTGTGGGAAAGTCCGTGCGAGCCCGAACGCGTTGACCGACAAAAAGGAGCCAAGAAGGCCGATGAGGAGGACGGGTTTGCGGCCAATGCGGTCCGAGAGGCGTGCCCAGAAGAAGATGGTGAGGAACTGGACGAATGCAAACGCCGACTCGACCACGCCCGCGTAGTAGCCCAGCTGCGAGTCGGGCACCGACGCCGGCAGGTTGGCGCGCAGCATCGCATTGACGAAGGGGAAGATTACCGTGAATGACATGGGTTCGGTCATGCGCATCAGACACAGCACGAACAGCTGCTTGCGCGGCAGCGGTGTCGCGCTCCGAACGGGCGCCTGCTGGTCATCGTGACTCGTGCGCGAGTTTGATGATAGCAGCGGTGTTGTTTCGTCGCCATCGCGACGTGGTGCTGACATGGTGGTGGTGGTGGTGGTGTTCAGGAGGGAGGATGCATGTCGACGAGGTGAGGAGGCTCAAGGTTGGCCTTCGCCCGAGGCTGCTGTACGAGGGCGTCGGCGCCGATCCAAGACATTTCAGCCTGCCAGCCGAGCGGAGTGTGCCTAGTCGAAAACTCAAAAAGTGCCAACCTCGACTGCACTTCTGCTGCCGGTGAAATGTTGTGCCGGCTTGGAGCTGCCGTTTGACCGCGTAGATTTGCTGCTTGGATAGCCGAGAGCCGCGCCCGTCAGCGCCCATTCATTCCGACTTAGTCGCCGCGCCCAACCGCGCGCCAGCCAAACCTCCACACCAACACCGGCATCCCCCCTCTTCGCCCCACACCACCATCCGCCTCTCGTCCATGGCGCACCGACGTCTGCTCAGCATGGTCTCCACACGCTCCTCCTCGTCCTCATCATCCCAAAAGCATGCTTCTTCATCTAAACCGCTTGCAGGCGGATCCTCCAAGTTCCCCTACGATCTGCCGTACGCCTCGCTGTGTCTGCGCACCCATCCTTGGCTCTACCGCACGGGCGTCGGCGAGCAGGGCGTGCTCATGGTCGAGCCGTACAAGTCCGAGCTTCTCCCCTCGTGGCGCTTCAAAGACCCTGCTGCTGCACGCACCTCGTCCACCGCACTCCTGGCCGCCTTTCGTGCGTATCTAGACGAGGACGACTTTGTGGGCGCCGACATGGCGCGCAAGTTCATCCAGATGGGCTACACCCGTGCGCGAAGGTACGCCAACCACAAGGGCGGGAAGAAGTACACCGAGCCAAAGCGAAAGGGCGTCAAGGCAAAGCAGATCCCCAGGTTGGAGCCGGAGCGGCAGGATAAGGACAAGGTCGAGGCGGCCAAGATCTTCAAGACGGTACTCGACGACGAGGTGTGGACCGACAAGAGGTACACGTCTATGAGAGAGCAGCATGTTGAATGGGCGAAACAAACGCCCTGGCCGACAAAGGATGACCAAGAGGTGCAAAAGGCTATCCTGCAGGGTCCGGAGCAGAGACAGGTACGCAAACGCTGACACTACATTGAGGCGGTGCAACACAATGCAGCTCGAAAATTCGCAGGTGTTAGATTTTGCGCCGACGCTCGGATCATCTTTCGGCGTTTCTCCACTTTTGGTCACCTCGATCCTTCTTGCCCTAGCACATCTTCGACTGCTAGCACATTGCATCGCCCCCGGCCAGGATTCTCACGATGACAGAAAGCGTACAAGCAGCCGACTCTAGCCCCGCTGCAGCGTCCAAGGCCGGCCAGCACGACGCAGCCCCCGAGCATGCCCCACACGATGCTGGCGACCACAACGACAATAACAGTAACGCCGACGGCGACGGCGACGAGGGCGAAGACGACGACGAGGAGGAACAAGATGCAGACGCGGAAGCGCAAGACGGCAGTGTAGCGGGAGAGAACGGCCAAGATGACGGCCAAGATGACGGCGAGGAAGACGACGAAGAGGAGAGCAGCGATGAGGGCGCGGATGTGGGCCTGTCGTACCTGCTTGAAGATGTAAGTATGGCGCAATCCCGGGCCATCGCCCCAAAAAGCACAGACTTACTCGGCCCCACTGCACGCGACAGCACGACGAGGACGACGAGGACGATGACGACTTTGAAGAGTCGCACGACGAAGACGACGACGACGATCCAGGTATGCACGCCCTCCTCCCCCACACCCACCTCTTACCTCATCCACTGACGCTCCCCCCCCCCCCCCCCCCCCCTTCTCTCTCTTCACTTGCCTGCTGCAGAGATCCAAGAGTCGGACGACGAGGACAGCACGCCCGCATCGAGTCACAAGCGCAAGAAGCCCTCCACCTCCCTCTCTTCCGCCAAGCGCACTCGGGGCTCCACCTAGGCTGCTGGGAATTCTGCGTGGTATAAAATCATGTACACTTGCTTCTATCTATCTTATTTGGCCAAGATGGCGTCGGCAGCCTTTTCAGCAACACCGTAGAGCGATGCGCTCAAATGGGCCGAGAGCTGGACGGGGACGACGCTCGCATCGACAACGCGCACATTGGTGGTGCCGTACACCTTGAAGTTTCCATCGACGACGCCGCCGTTTTGCTTGCTTCCCATAGCGGCGGTGCCCAACTGGTGGCTCACGGCGGAGAAGCCCGATCCACCCCCTTGGAGGGTTCCCAGGATCCACGCACGCCACTTTGCATACGATCCCGAATTGGGCCCATCCGGGATGAGCCCGAACCCAGGCGTAGTCTCGCCATTGTACGTCAGACTGCGGAGGTGGGAGTTCTTGAGAACGCGGCGGGCGGCACGTAGCGATTGGACCTGCATATCCATGTCGATGGGCAGACCAAAGTAGTTGGGATCCACCCGCGGTGCATCGAACGGGTTGCCCGAAGTAGCCCGTACGGAGCCGCGCGAGAAGGGGAGCAACGTCCAGAGATCAATGCCGTACGAGTTGGCTGGGTAGCCCGTGTCGAAGAACATCTCGACGATCGGTGCGGCCTGGTCGAAAATCAGCGATACTGCGCTGGTCCACTGTGCCAACAGGCCGGATTTGCTCGCCACATGGCCCGCCGAAACCAACGTATCAGCCCAGGCGTTGAGGTTGGACGAGATGTAGCTGCGCACGGCAGTGGCGTTGGAAAACACCTGGTTGACGTTGGGCATCCCGATCGCGGCCGAGGGACCACCGCCCGAGTAGTTGACGTTGGCACGCGAACCGAGTGTGGTCATGGTCTGGTCTTGCAGGTTCTTGCCTACACCGTCGAGGGCGAGCTTCTGGTCGACGCCGATCGAGTCCAGATCCGCCTTGGCGCCCACCCCGCTCCTCTGCAGCAGCGTGGGGGTGTTCAGCGCACCCGCAGCCAACACCACCTCGCGCTTCGCATTGATCGTGACCAAGTTGCCATCGTGCGATTGCTGCACCACCACACCTGAACTACCCAATCCCGATGCAGACTGTGCACCCCACAAAAGGTTTCGTGCTCGAGTGCCCGTCAGCACGGTCAAATTCTCCCTCCCCTGGACGGGAGTATAGTACGCCGAAGCCGAGCTGGTGCGTCTTGCGTTGGTGCCGATCGAGTTCGGGGTGTAGGCGACCGAGTTGGCACTGCCCGCGCACTGGTCGTCTACATGCTGCACTCCCAGCGTCTCTCCGATCGCCGCGATGAAAGCCGCCTGTTGCGGGCCGATGAACATTCGTCTCCACTCCTGCGATGCCCCGCCCGAGCGGCGCTGGTTGCGGATCTGCGAAAACCCGATCTCCAACGGCCCCCCACTCCCATGTACACTTGCATCGTAGCGTGCCCCCGCTGCCTGCTGGGCCGAAGTGGGCGCGATAAAGTTCTCGCTCTTCTTCATGTACCCCAACAAGCCATCCCAGCTCCACCCGGAACTGCCCACAAGCCCACCAAGCGCGTCGTACTGCGCGCGGGAGGCGCGGTTCCACGCAGCGCCATTGATGCTCGTCGAGCCACCGAGGGTTTTTCCGCCGAGCGGCGCTTTGGTGCGCCCACCGATTTGCGGGACCGTGGTAAAGTGCCAGGTAAGGTCGGTGCCGAATGCCTTGCCGTAGTTGTCCACGTTGTAGACGTCCGCGTTGTTGCGGTCGTCATTGCCGGCTTCGATGACGAGCACCGAGGTGGAAGAGTTGGCAGAGAGCCGGTTGGCGACCGTGAGGCCCGCGAGACCGCCACCCACAATGATGTAGTCGTAGCTCCGGCCCGACAGGCTGTTGGCGTCGGTTACGATTGCGCCGAACGCGGACGATGCACAGACGAGAAGCGCCGCCAGCGCCGTAAAGGACGGAGAGAGTTGCATGGTCTTGCTGCCAATCCCGGAGAGTGAAGGAAGGGTAATAGGAGGGGGAGGTTGCTTAGCTGGGATGTATGCGGGATCGTCTCATTCATCCCGGGCCAAGGTGCGCTTTATACGACAGGCCGGGGGCATCGTGATGAGACCCTATGCGTTTCTCCGACCAGGCAGCTGGAGGGTACATCGCTACTGGATAGCAGGCGGAGCGACAGCGTCCGGGCTCATGCTGAACAGCGCTCACACTTGCCGTGTGTGAGCATGCACCAAGGGCCCGGCTCGCGGTGGAGGGAGGGTCCTGATCAAAGTGCTGGATGCGCATTCATGCAGCGATTTTGTTTTCCGTCGAGAAGGCGGTCTGCGGAGTTCCCTGTCCCTCCCGCTCTATGCAGCAACATGACCGGTGGCGTACAAGCGAGCCGTTTCGGGAGCGGCCCCATTGCGACGATGATGTCGCCGTGCTGGTCCCACTTGCCCTGCAAGCACCGGCAAGCACGCCGGGCAGCGGGATCCGCAAAAGGGGGTTCGGAGTTCCGCGCGTCTTGAAACGAGACGGCTCGGTTTCACTGCTGTCGGTTTGACCCCCTCCGAGTCCCGACCCCCCTTCCGCCCCTATTCATCCCGGTCACTCTGCATCCCCAGTCAAACATCCAGGCTCGTTCATCGGCTCGTTGCGGTATTTGTGTGTGATCCTGTGAGGTGTTGAAAAGTGTGCATGGAGTTAGGAGGGTGTCGCCATGTGGCGCGGTCGGATATGAAGTGGTTCCAAGCGGTTCCTGGACTTGCCGAATTTGGCTTTCAGTCGGACGTTCGGTTGGCGAGCAAACAAAAATCGAAAAAAAAGAAAGCCGGTCGCCAAGGATTTTTTTTTCCGTTCGCGCCGAAAAGGCCAGCGCCGCAACAGCGTTGCATCATCGCACAGTCGCGTCTCAGAACGCAAATCCCTCGGTCCGCCCCCCCGCCGAATCTGGCTTCTCTCGGACTTTCGAGCCCGACCAAATCCATCAATATTGTTTTTTTTTTCGGATTTCGTCTCATTTTGACGGTGTAACAGAGTCATTGAAAAGTGGGCATTGTCTGTCTGCTACGATCAAACACTTTACGCTTTTGGCCTACGCCCATGCTTGCGCATACATTCGAAGCGTCGTTCTATCCGCAGCAAAGAGCGGTTAAAAGTACATCGGATTCGCGATTTTTTGTGGTAGCGTATACAGCGTCTGGAGTGCGTGGCATCAATCCCATCCGCTCGCTGCATAAGGGTTGACGGGGGGCGGCTGGTAGCCATTCATATCGGCCGCGCCGTTGTCATACCCACCGTTAGCCCCAGCTGCAGGTGCACCGTACGGGTCCATGATGCCGTTCTCCATCCCGCCCGCGCCCGCACCCGGTTGTTCGTCCATCATACTCAGTTCCTGCACGATCTGTGCCACGCGGTACTCGAGCAGCCCGAGGCCCGTTTCGACGATCTCGGCGGGATGCATGGAGCCGCTGCTCTCCACGTCAAAGTAGAACCGGTTGGCCTTCTTGTTGTAGTCGAACGGCGCACCTTCTTGCGGCGGCTCCTCCAGCTCGGCATTGGGTCCTTCGGGCCATTCCTGCTTGGCGTCGTATTCGTACCAGTACGTGGTGTGGCGCAGCGCGTTGTGCGGATCGTACTCGAACCCCACCGCGGAACAGGGAGACCATTTGGCGTGTTCCTTGGCGAATCCTTTGCGCGCGATGCACCGGATGTCGAGCTCTTGCCCCTTGGACATTTTGACCAGCATGATGGGCGCCATCGATCCATCGTGTCCCACCGGCCGACCAAAGTCCGGATGCTTAGGTGCGGCAGGCTCGTTCATAGCGTCGTCGTCGTACATCTGTGCACCTTCGATCGAGTCCGAGCGTATCAAGTCGCGCGAAGTCACCTCGAGGTTCCCGCGCGTCGTGCAGCGTGCGCGCAGTGTCAGCTCCACCGAACATCGGTCACATCCATCCTCGCATGCACAATCCTATCCCCCCAACCCAGACAAAGTCAGCATCAAAGGTAAAATCTAGTAGTAAAGTGGGGGTTCGACTTACCCTGTGGTCAACAAGCGCCTTGGAGCAGTCCATGCTGAGCAACGGGATGAGACCCAGCCGATGCGCCAGGAACTCGTCCGGCAGCACGGTCGTATTGTTGCGGATCTCGACCATGTCGATCGCCACCGTGGGGATGTCCGCAATCATGATGCGCCGCAGCGAGTTGGCAAACGACAGATCCACATTCTCCAGGATAAAGTTCGCACGGTCCCGGTTCAGCTGTCGCACCGTAATCTTGGGCCGCTGCGCCGTCACGTCGTACCGCGCCGACGATCCGTTCATCTTTGCTTATGTGCCTGCGCTGGCGATATCCGGCCGTGTTGGGCTGCGATCGCCAAAAAGTGCAGGCGTGCGCCGTGGATCCCCCCACAAGACCGCGTTGGTCGGATTCGCAAGTGGGCTTGGTGCTGTCGAAAGCCACACTCGAGATTGCCTGTGTATGCTGAGCGTGCAGTTGGCAAATGATCCTGCGTGTGGTGTCTCGGCGTACGGATGAGGGTGGAGATGTGCCGCAAGCGTGGCGTGAGCAAGGTGGTGAGAAGGAATGCCAACGACGGGGCGCGAGCGCGAGGGTTCACCGATTCCAGATTCCCAGCCAGCCAACCCTGGAGAAGCGCACATCACGTGATCCAGTCCCCCAACCTAACACGTTGTCATTTTTCCGCCTCCTACACCTGCTCTTGGGGGACGTTTGGCATAGACTCCACGCTTCGCTACAGCAGACACACACTGAAACGCACAGCTGATTGGTAGTGCTTTCATTGGAACCGGCGGCTAGAAGCCATGGCTGGTCCAGATCTTGAAATCGTCGCCCTTGCTGGCAGCCCTGTTGGCCGGTTCTTCCCTGTGGTGGTGCTGCGGCTGCGGCTGCGGTTGCTGGCGACGCAGGACACCCTGGGATTGGAGGCCCGAATGCTGCTGCGACTCGGACGATCTTTCGTACGCCAAGATCTGCTGCTTGAGCTGTCTGCGCTCCGCCTCTTCTTTCAGCTGCTTGGTGCGTGTGTTGATGGCGATCGAAGCGGTGGCGGGCACGTGTACCTCGTGCGTGACCTGCTTGGAGCCCTTCTTGGAGAGCAGCGAGAACTTCATATGCGAACCTGCCTCGACCTCGACACCACCGTCCGCCTGTTCGGCCGCCTTCTTTTTGATGGGCAGTCCGATCTCGGACAGGCTGGACCCGGAGGCGTGCGCGTGCGCGTGCGCGTGCGAATGCGCATGGCCGTAGCCGGCCCCACTGGAGGCGAGCGCGGCACGAGAGAAGAATGCATGCGGCCGTTGCGAAGTCGAAGCGCCGACGGAGGATTGCGCTGTGGCGGCGGAAGGTGCGCTGGATTCGACCATCATTCGCGCGAGCTCGCGGTCGAACTCGTCGTCCGCCTCCCTGCGTGCCGCAAGCTCTTGGTCCTGCAGATGGCGCTCGGCTGCTGCCTCGTCGTCGTCCGAATCGTCGACGTCCGAAGAGCCAGAGTCCGACGCGTCACTGTCCGAGGCGTCCGAATCACCCGACGAGGAGGAAGACGCCGATTCGGACGAGTCGGACCCAGACGACGACGACGAGCCAGAATCGCTCGAGTTATCGCTGTCAGACGCGTCGGAAGCCGCCTGGTTGCGAGCCTGGTTCCTCCTGCGCTTTTCCGAGCCTCGCGTTGCACTGGCCTCGTGTGCGTCGGCCCGGCTGCCCTGCCTGCGCGTATCCGAGCTGTTCCCATCGCTCTCCTCCTCCGCCTCGGCCTCTGCCTGCGGCGCTAGCTGCCTGTTGGCTGCCATCATCTCTTCCAACGCCGCTGCGGCCTCTCCGAACGTCTTTTTGAACCTGAGCTCCGGACGCAGCGCCTCGAGCGTCTCGGTGAGCGTAAAGTCGACATCAATGGGCAGCGGCTGCTGCTTGCACAGAACGTAAAAGTTGAGAAACACCAGAAAGTCGTCGAGCTTCCTGCGCAGAGAGCCGCGGTCGAAGCACACGCCGCACGTGTCGAGCAGCGTGCAGATCAAGCGGATGCGGAAGTAGTCGTCCGGTGCATCGAGGGGTGCCACCTGACCCGGCCAGGGCCTCCCCTTGGCATGACCGAAGGTGACCATGGACCAGAGCTGCTCGAACACGATGCCGCTGTTGACGAGGCGGTAATTGTACAGCTCGCCGAGATAGCACGCGGTGGCGACGCGGCGCTGGTTGTGCTTGAAGATGTTCTCCTCCATGCCGATGCGGATGTTTTCGAGCACCTGGTCGATCACGTCCACGGCAAACGACGGATGAAAACGGTCCAGATCGTACACGAGGATGGCGAGCAGGTGAATGTTGGAGTAGCGGATACGCCAGGCGCGCGTAAAGGCGTCCTTGAGCCAGCCATGCACGATGGCATCGTCCCAAGCCAGCTTACGCAGCTGCAGCACCACCGTGTCGACGCTCTTCTTGGCGAGCAGGTGGTAGATGAGATGGCGAATGTAGAGCTCCATCGGCGAGCGCGACTTCTGCTCGATGGCTTTGCGCTTTGGCGGGTTGCACTGGTAGTAGGCATTGTTGAGAAGCAGCAGCTGGCGCGAGTCGAGATTGGCAGCCGCACGCTTGCGTCGGAGCATCTCGAGCATGCTGCGCATCTTGACCGAGGTGTCCTCGGTGCGCAAGAGGTAGCGGCCGCAGCCTTCGAGGAGCGTTGCGACCACCTCGATGTTGGGACCGGAAAAGTCCTCGAGGCACGTCTTGAAGCAGTGCAGAATGGCATGCGTGGGTGTCACCTTGAACTTGGTGAGCTCCGAGATGAAGCGGGCGTTTTTGGCGCGCGTCTCGGTGAGGTCGGCGTTCTTCTTGCGCTGAAGGTAGCGGAACTCGTCCTCGAGGAGCGCGGTGAGGCCGGCGCCGATGTCGGGCATGTAGCGAGACAGGGTGGCGGCGAGTCGCGCATAGTAGGGAGCGAGGTCGATGCGGTTGCGGGGCAGCGAAGCGAGATGCTTGACGAGCTTTCTGCGTGCTGGCTTTGTGGCGATA
The DNA here is from genome assembly GCF_000747765.1 of Moesziomyces antarcticus. NCBI lineage: Eukaryota > Fungi > Basidiomycota > Ustilaginomycetes > Ustilaginales > Ustilaginaceae > Moesziomyces > Moesziomyces antarcticus. Next base: position 233,451 of record NW_014639001.1, read on the forward strand.
AAGGCAAAATCGACGGCGGCACTGTCGATCATGCTGCGATTTGTCATGTCGGGCAGCTTGGCCATGAGCGTTGCGAGCTGCGCGGCCGGGCCTGCGTTCATGGCCTCGTCGCCCGCGTCGGCGTCGAGCTGGGGCGTGCTGGCTGCTGTCGATGCTTTCTCTTCTTCTGCGCGATTTGCGCCATCCTCTCCGGCGTCGTGTTTGTCAGGGTTGGCGGATGAGGCGGCGCTGATGCCGGTTGTCTGCGCCAAGATGGAGGGTGGGATGATGTCGCCGAGATCGAGAAGGTCCTCGTAGAACTTTTGCGAGTCCTGGTCTTCCCAAGGGCTCTGATCTGAGGCAAACTCTTCGTCTGCGCGTTCGAAGGCGGACTTGGATTCGAGGTTGACGCCCAAGCCGACGGCGGTGGTGGCGGAAGCGGAGGATTCGAGGTCGGGCATGTCGACGCCGAGCAGATCGGAGAGGATGCGCGCCCATTCGCGGACGCGCTCGAAGCTCTTTGTCATGCGCTCGTAGTTCTGTTGGCGGTCTTCAAAGATCTCGCCGGAGCGGATGTAGGCTTCGTGGTTCTTGCGATCCTGGTCCTGGAGCCGCTGATGCTCCTTGACGACGCGTCGAGCGAGGGTCTGGAAGTAGGTCTCGAAGAGTTTGCGGAACTTTGCCTGCATGTCCGGCGTCACGAGGGGCGCAGAGGCGGGATCGAGTGCTGCAATGGCGGGCATGTCTACTGCATCGCCGATGGTGAGTGCTCCACTGGCCCTGTCTGCGAGGAGTGAATTGTCATCTTTGGTGAAGGACGCTGCCGGAGACAGCAGGGACTGCCCCAAGCCTTTGAGGAGGGAAATGAGCAAGGGGACGTTTGCGTGGTCCTTGTCCGTTGCCAAGAGGGCTTTGATGATGCTGAAGAGCCAGTCGGAGCCTGTGGGTGCGTCGCGGGTGTGACCGAGGGCGTCTACGAGGGCAAGCTCTGCTGTGACGCGGAGCAAGGGCTTCTGACGCGCGACTCGAGCTGCCTCGTCCCTCTCCTTCTGTTCTGCGGTGGCGCTCTGGTACAGAGTCTTGGAAGGAGGAGCGAGGGCGTGCTCGAGCGAGGTGGTGAGAGGCTCGCTGAAGGTGGTGGGGCCGAAGCGTGCGTGAAAGGCGGATATGATCTCTGTGGCAGCTATGCAGTCCTTTGCAGTGACGCAGCGGGTGAGTGCTTCGGACACGGCCTGGATGAGCTCCTGGAGGTACTTTTCGAGATTGAGCTGGGGCAGATCTTTGAGGAGCTGGTCGCGCGCATCGTGACCGATGCTCTGCTTTGCCCGCTTGACGTAGGCGGTGTTCTTTTTGAGGTTCGAGTCGAGCGACTGGGCGGGTGGAGCTGGACCGGCCGACCACACGCCTACGTTGGCTGCCCGAAGCTGGCGACGTTTCCTATCGCGCTCTCTATGCAATGCTTGGGCCTGCGAGTCGTCCTTGGCGGAGGGAACTGCGGGGGAGCCAGACGCTGCGCTGGAGGCGACCAGCGCAGCAGCGGCGGCGACCATGGGGCAGGTGGTGCTGTCTAGTGGTGGGTGAGAGTGCTGCTCACCAGCTGGAGGTGGTGGTGTGTGTGGAGGAGGAGTGGGCTCTTAGGGGAAAGGAGGTGCGTGCGCCTACAGTAGCTGAGCGAGCTGAGCGAGCTGAGCGACTCGCAGCGAAACGCCGCGACTTTCTTCCACCTCGCCGCGCTTTCATTTTCGAGCCGCTTTCAGGGTCCAAAAACTTTCACGCTGTTAGGTTTTATCCCCGCCTCCCTTGCGTCGATGTGACAGTGTGAGAGCTCGGCCTCACGTCACACTGCATATCCCAGCCAGGCGAGAAGACGTGAAAGAGTCGCCGCAATTGTAGCTCTTTACCACCATCTCGCCTCTGCTGTCCATCCACCACCGCCGCTCACTTTGATACCATGGTCGACCCGGTCTCGTACGTCAAGATGTTCTTCCGCTCCGTCTTCTCGGTGTTCAGTCCGTCGACGACCACGGTGTGGCAGAACAACATCGCCTACTCCATCACGCTGCACAATCCGCGCGTGCTGCTCTACCGCGGGCCCGAGACGTACCTCACCTTCTCCGTGTATGCACAGGCGTACTCGGCCGACGCGCGCAAGCAGCTCGAGTCCGTCTCGGCAGGTCAGATCGCCGAGATCGTCAAGAACACCAACGTGCAGCTCGTGCAGAAGGGCTGGATCGCCGGTGCGGTCGGATGGAATGCGGCGGGCTATCTCGGCGTTGCCACCAAGAAGGGCTGGGATGTGACGCCTGCGGGGCGCGCGGGGTGGAAGGACACCCAGGCCGAGTCGGTGTCGCTCTCGCTGCAGCAGCAGGAGGATGAGGATTATGGCGAAAAGCCCCAGCGTGGCGCTTCGAACGAGTACGAAATGAGCACGCTTAGCAAGACCGACTCGTCCACCTCGCTAGAGTCGCAGCAGACGCGGCATATCGCCACCAAGCGCAAGGAGAAGATCGACAAGCAGATTCGCACACAGTCCACTTCCGAAGACTCGTCCTCCACCACCCGCGTTCTCGGTACCTACAAATGTCGCATTCCCGTAGAGACGGGCGATGGCTACTTCCGTCTCTGGGTCACCCTTCCCTCTGTCGTTCGCGGCCAAGTGGGTATTGGCAGTCCGACGTTCCGTCTGTTTTCGTTCTCGCTCACCTCGGCCTCTCCACGAGGAGCGGCGCTACTGCCCGTGCCCGTGATTGTGCCCGAGCTCGCACTGCGCTCCGTCTCGATCGCACTCACCACGCTCGTCTACGGCCTCTTCCCCGTCGCCGCGATCGTCGACAAGCTGCTCCCGCGCTGGATGTCGCGTCGCTTCATCAACTGGATCTACACCCGCGTAGGCGCCAAAAACAAGACCGATCAGCTCCGTCAGAAGTACAATGTGGACGAAAAGGTCGAACAGGCTAAACAGCAGGTTAGAAAGGTCCCCTTTGCTAGTGCGGGCATTCGAACCGACTGGGATCTTCACAGGGATGCAAGCCGCGGCAGAGGCGGTTGGGCTTACCACTGGTGATCTTACGCTTGGAATTTCATTGCTTACAGCCGGACTATGCGTGCGTGTGTGTGAGAGAAGGTTGCATCGAGCCTGCCCAAGCGGCACCTGATTGGTGTACAAACAAAAGGATTGCGATCGTGTCTATGCGTGCGATGGTGTGTCGAGGAACCGCTTTGTGCGTGCAATGAGCTGTCGGAGCTGGTCGACTGCGCTTCCTCCCGTCTCCTTCCCATCCTCGTGCACCGAGCTCGGTGGTGAAGCATCGTTGCGCATGCGCTTGGCCCCACCTGCGCCTGCAGCCCGCGCATCCTTGGCGATCCTCCTCGTCTCGGCTGCCACCTCGCGCACCGCTGCCGCACACAAGCTCGCCATACCCTCCACGGCTGCCTTCCAATCCGCGCCATCCAGCGGCGCAATCCACACGCGCTCGAGTGCGCCCAGTGCAATCCGCAACATCCCCTCGACATGCATCCGGTTCACATGCGCCACCGTCGCCTCCAACCCCCCCTCCGGTAGTGTCGACAGCATCCGGTACCGCAACCCCTCCCTCTGCTCCGCAACGCTCTCCGGTAGCGCTTCTAGCTGCTCCAGCGCCATCTCCACCAGCCTCCCGCGAGTCGGAATCCCAATCTCCACCACCTCGGCATCCGGCGTCAGCTCGCAACGAACAACAATCGCACGAACCACGTAGTTCACCAGAGCGCTGAGGATGCATAGCGCCTTGCATGCTGCTTCCTCCGCTCTGGCCGATAAAGTGCCCGATAGCACGATGGGCGGAAAGGCACACACGAGGTCGTAGAGCAGTACGCACGTGCGCGACCACTGGTCCACCAGCTCGCGCGCCACTTCGTCCAGCGTCACGCGCCGAGCTCCGTCGAGGTGAGAACTCGGCGCCAGATCAGGCATCGCCCGCGGAAGCAGCGTCGTCAGCGTGCTCTCGATCGACACCGATGCGTCGGCGAGCTCCAGCACCCCGATGCGCTCGAAGGCGCGCGAGAGCACCGCCGACCCCGTGTGCGGAGCGGCCGCGTACACGCCTCCCGTGCCACGCACCGCCTTGGACGCATCCAGCCCAAGTGAGCTGAACAGACTCGCAGCGGCGTCGTTGGCATCAGACTCGGAGGCGGTGCCGTCAGCCATCTCGATGTCCTCGATCGCACCGTCTGACGTCGCGCTTCGAGTCGGCTGCGAGTCAGAGCTGCCCCACGTCACCAGCAGCAGGCGACACGCCAGACGGCTCTGCTTGACAACGCGCGACTGCGCAATCTCCTCGAGCCTGCTACGGTCCTCTTTGACCATCGCGCGTCGCTGCGAGGAGCTCGCTCGCGCAGCATTCGGATTGGTCTCGAACACGACGAGTCCCACCTGGCTGTGCTCCTCCTCGGCCGGTACCATCGAGTCGAGCGTCGCCCCATCGCCGCTGCGAGTAACATCCACCAGCGCCAAATGCGATCCATCCGCCAACTCCACCTCAAGCACATCTCGACCGCCATCTGTGCTTGGCGCGGGCGATGAGGGGGAGAAGCCGAACTTGACGCGCAGCCAGTTGGATGCGACATGCTGACCGGGCGCGCCAGAGTACAGCACCACCAGCCCGTCCAGGTCAGCAGGCCGGAAGTGCAGTAGCAGCTCCTCGATGTGGTCCGCAAGCCGATCCAGCAGCGATCCCTCGGCCCACAGCTCGCCGCGTTGCCGCCGCACACGTGTCCACTGCGCCGACAGCTCCGCATCATCGCCATGCGCGGATCGATCGCCTGCCAGCTTGCGCCTCTGCGGCGAGGTGACTTGCGCGTCGCGCCCCGACGTGCGTCGTACGCCCGTTAGCACCGACTGCGAGATCGACACGCGTTTGCCGTGAGTGCCTGGCGACGAGCCGTTGGATGCGCCCGAGTCCGCCTGGATGCGGCCCAGGACGTTTCGCCGCTTGATCTCGCTGCGAATCGTTTCCAGACGCTGTTTCTGATGCTCGCGATCGCGTCGTTCCTCCAGAGCGGCCCGCCAGTGCTGCCAGGTTTTCATAGTCCCGCTTCGAGAGCGGAAGACCTCCGCAGCTGCCTTGCGCGCCGCGTCCTCCGCTGCAGCCGCCGCCCGCTCCTCGGCCAGCTGCGCCCACATCCGGTCGCTCAGACGTGTCAGCAGCTCGTGCCGCGAGGCGGCTCGGCGACGCGCACGCTCTTCCTCCACCGCAGCAGCAGCGGTCGAGGCGGCGGCAGACTGGATCGCTTCGCTCGAAAGCGTCTTGAATGCCCGCTCGACGGCTTGTGCACGTGCGGCTGCTTTGCGCTTCGCCCGCGCCTTGGCTTCTGCCTCGGCGACTGCCGCAGCCGCGGCGCGAGATGCGGCGGCCGCAGCAGGGTCAGACCCGCGACGCTTCTGAGACGTTGCGGCTGGCGTAGAGACAGCGTCAGCATCGGCCGGCTTGGAAGGTGATGCGGGAGCTCCGGGCTTTTCCGTCTTGCTGTCTTGAGGTTTCGACGATGTAGGGAAGAAGGACGGCATCGTTGTCTTGCTGGGCTCGGTGTCCTTGGCCTGCGAGGAGCCAAATGTGAAAGGCGAGGCCGGCTTTGCGTCAGGAGCCGCAGCAGCTGAGGGAGCTTTCGTGCTTGGCTGACCAAACGAAAAGCTGGGCAGGGACGAGGGCGTCGTCTGCTTGTCGGCCGACGCGAGCGAAGGGAGCGGGGACTTGGCATCGGGCGCAGGAGTCGTGGCCGTCGGTTTTGAGTCAGTGGCAGGCTCTTTGCCGAAGCCCCCGAATGACGGCAAGCCAGACTTCGTGGGCGATTCTTGCTTCGTGGCGCTGCTGCCACCAAACCCACCAAAGCCGCCAAACGAGCTCGCCGGTGCGGCTGTCGACGGGGCGCTGCTCGAACCCGAGCCGAATGCGGAAGGCATGAAGCTGGTGGCGGCGACAGACAGCTTCGATGGAGAAGACGCCGAGAATGCCGAGGTGCCCTGGGCACCTTGTCCTGCGATCGACTGGCCGAATTTGGGCATGCTGGTCGAGCCAAGACTGCTCGCCGCCTGAGACGGCGCCTTGAAGTCCAGACTGGATGAGGTGGGACCAGGTGCCGGCTTCGCCATGGATGGCATCGGCGCGAAGCCCTGCGCTGCATTCTGCGTGTTCGGCAAGATCGCACCTGCCCCCGACGCACGGCCGTCGATCACGTCGGCGCTCTTCCACGAGCCACGTTTCGCTTCGACGATCGTCGCGCTGAATGGTGAGACGAGCGGTTTGTCCTCGTTGACCGTCGCGGTCTTGTGGATCTTGACAGCCACAGGCGTCTGTCCGTCGTACTCGAACTCGAGACCAAGATGCGTGCATAGAGCGATCACCTGCTCGTCGGAGTCCATGGCCAGCACATGGCGCATTGTATCGATCGGCAGACCCCTGTGCTGCGCCATGTACGCTTTACCCATAGCCTTGACCGCACCAATGCGCACGGAGCTGAACGAATTCTCCGCCAGACAGGCCATGAGATAGTTGACGCTCGGCTTGCGCAGCTCGGCGAAGAACTTGGAGAAGAAGTTGAGCGTGGCCTCGGTGTTTCTCGGCTGACCGCGCTTCTCGAGGTTGTTGGAACGCTGTGCCAGCTGGCGCAGATTCAACGCAGTCTGCACAGCAGGGGCGCGGAAGATGTCGCCGGGTAAGAGCTCGGCTTCGCGCAGCGTCTCGGGATCTCGAAGGTGGAGCAGGAGATTGTATGCGCGGAACTCAGCCTCGTTGGGAGATGGCTGGACAACGGCGCCTGCGCCCGTGGCTGACTTTCGGCGATTGTCATCGTAGAACTCGATGAGACTGCGCATGGTCTTGCGCAGCTGCTCGAGTTCCTGTTGCTCGCTCCACCCCTCTGCGCCGGGCCCGCCTCGCCAGTGCAGACAGAGGATGTGGTACCTTGCGATGCGCTCGTGGCATTCGATGGCGATGGCACCGCCTTCGCTCTGCACGATAAAGTCCTGTCGCACTGCTCGCGTTCGATTCCACAGGAAGCCTTGGACAGCCGTGAATCGTGGGTCGTTGGGATCTGCCGGGAGAAGGTCGTGGAAGAGGTAGTCAAGGGTGCGTTTGAGGACGGGCGGCGGGCGCACGTCTTCTGGCAGCGGCAGCTCGCGACCAGCGGCGGGGCGACGGTAGATCTTGACGGCGATGCGCGGATCGACTCGGTCGGTGCCCGGGTATACTTCGAGCGGGTCGAGCTCCTTTTGAAACTCTCGTTCTTCGCGCTCAAACTCGGGGCACATGTCCTGGCATGTTCCGACGAGCTTGACTGCCAAGGCGAGGTCGGTCGGCTTGTCCGGGTCGGGAAGCACGCCGGACTTGATGTAGGCATTGCGAAGAGCTTCCCTTCCGCCCTTCATCTCGAGGAAGCGGTTGCCCACTTTGGGAGCGTCCTCAAAACGTTTCTTGCGCAGCTCATCCTCGTCCTCCGCGCCCTTGTTTCCGAAGCTGACGCTTGGCAACGGCGATCTGGACCCTTCAGCTGGAGTCGAAGTTCCGGTGCGATCTTTTCGGAGAAAGTTGGAGAAGGAGCTCGTCGGCGCAGTGTTGGTGGGAGCAGGAGCAAAGCTGGACGGCGGAGCTAATGCGGCTGGAGACGGAGCCGGAGCAGCAGTGGTGGCAGGAGCAAGATTGGCTTGGCTTGCGGCCGGTGCTGAGCCGAACGCGGTTGAATTGGGGCTGCTTCCAAAGGCGGAAGAAGAGGACGAGCCGAAAGTGGAGGCGGACGAACTCGCGCCGAAAGCAGAGGCAGAGGCCGGTGCGGCTCCCTGTGGTGCCCCAAATGGTGATGGAGAGCCAGGGGTGGGATTGGCTGAAGAGGAGCCAAACGCAGAAGAGCTTTGACCAAAGCCATTACTTTGCGGTATGCCAGAGGCAGATCCACTCGGCTGCCCGAACCCAAACGTTGGTGCGGGTTTGGGAGCTGGGGCTGAGGCATTCTGAGAGGAGGCAGCAGCGCCGAAGGCAGAAGGAGGTGCGGGTGCTTGTCCAGCCGACTGACCACCGAAAGCTGATGACGTCGCAGAAGGCTGTGTGTTGAAGGTGGTCGACTTGTTAGCAAATGGTCTTGGTCGAGGTCTAGGTTGGTAAACATTTCCGCTGGCGCCTGCTAGATTTGCATTTGCGTCTGTCGGTCCTCGTTGGCCGTCGGCATCCACGTTTGACGCGAATGGCCTGCCGGGCCGCGCAACACTAGCGCCTCTACCGCCACGGAACGATCCGGACATTGGCGGTCTACCCTCTTGTCCAGGGCCTCCCGGGCCTGATGGCCGTGCGGTGAAGGGTCTTGGTCGGTTCCCGAACGGTGACTGTTGTTGCTCCTGCCCCTGTCCCTGGTGAAATTGCCCCGAGTTGACAGGGCGCGAGTTGCCGAAAGATGATTGCTGCTGAAACTGTGGTCGCGGTCTGCTGGTGAAGGGTCGAGGACGTCCGAAGCCTGGCTGCTGCTGCCCGCCTTGCGAGAAGCCGGAGGTAAAGGCAGACGGTACATTGCTGGGGCCGGAAGGAGGTCGAGAGAAGGTGTTGGGCGGCGCGCTGCTTGTCGATACTGATGGAGGCTGTGGTCGGGCAAAAGAGCCGAAGCTTGAGCCACCACCACCTGGTGTAGGTTGACCGGAGCCGGTCCCGAATCCAGGTTTGGATCCCGAAGCAGAACCGAAGCTAGACCCAAAGGCGGAGCTAGACCCAAAGCCAGATCCGGAACCGGCCGCAGAGCCGAAGGCGGAGCCGAATCCTGAGCCCGAGCCCGAGCCCGCACCTTGCTGCTGCATGATGGACACCGCTGCAGCCTTGAACGAGCGGCTGTGTTGCAGGGGATTGGTGATGAGGAGACGACACGCGGACGGATGGTCTTTGCGCTCGGACACGAACTCACACACCGGCTCAATTCGGCGAATTTCGGGAGTCGGAAATGTCAACCTTGGCCGTCTGACGTCTTTATCAAGCTTGACCTCCATCATCGTGTCATCCCTCAACAAGCGCAAGGACCCTTTGCTGCGGTCGACCATGATGACATCGAGATTGGCAAGGTCATCAGCCAGCTGAAGCAGATTCTCTTGTCGTCCTCAGCCATGTTGTAATGGTATCGCACTTGCAGGCAGAAATCTCGCTGATCATGCATGTACATGGTGATGATGATGATGATTGCTACACAGGCGTTATCAAAGCGCACAGACTAGATGATGACACGACGAGTTTGATTCGGTGCAGAAACGAGGTCATGTTTGTGCAATTCGAGTCCCGCACATGAAGGGCCGGTAGTGCAACGTTTGTCGCCACCTTTCGGCAACAAATTCGCGTTGCCGCGTATGATACCGTCTGGAGTGGGACACTTCATCTCACTCCCTCGATTACGCCCACTTCGTTATCAACGATTCGTCCTCTTTGCTCCCTTTGTTGTCGTTGCGCAGTTCGGCCCTCCCCTGCACGACTCAGCTCGCTTTCTTCTTTCCACGTCGCGTTTGGTCCCGACTCCTGTGCTCAGCCTTCCCTCCTGAACACCACCATCAGCTCTTCTCGAAACCGCCAGCTCTCCTCAACACAGTAACCTATGACCAAGCCATGCCACATCGGTCACTGCAGTCAGACGTGATGGCGCACACCCTTGGAAAAGATCGATGATGACAGTCGTAACCTTCATTATCCCCAATGCTCTCCGGGACGCTGCCGAAGAGCCACTAATCATACATGGAAGCGCAAGTCAAGAGTCGTGATGCGGAGCGGCGAAAGCGGACCCAGCAGCGAAGCCATCGTCCGTCTATACGAGGCCGAGCGGGCGTCTAGTAGCGGTACTTGAAGTAAGGCGACTCGTCACCCATGTCGGCGATCTCCTCCTTGGACAGACGAGCGGCCTCGCCCGAGTCGATCATGCGCTGCTTGCGCTTGTTGGCAAGGTGGAGCAGGCCGGCGAAGGCGAGTGCCGACGAGAAGGCGACGGCGTTCATGCCGATGTTGATGTAGTGCGCGCGGTGGTAGTAAGGAGCCTGCTTCTTGGGGAAGATGTTGCTCGAGATGGTACCGGCCAGACCACCAAAGCCGACGATGATAGCGATGCAGACGGAGCGCTTCGTCTTACCACCAATCGTCTGGGTCAACGACGCAACCACACCGGGGAAGGCAGCGTACGAACCAGCAGCCGAGATGAACTGCGCACCGTACGCCACCTTGGGGTGGCTGTTGCTGAAGTGGAGCGACAGCGCCCAGCCGATACCGGAGATGAGGGTGCCGAGGCAGATGAAGGGGAAGCGAATACCGAGGCGGTCCGACGAGTAGGCGAAGATCACCACGGTCACGGCAGCAACGGTGTACACGGGCACGGTGTACAGGTTCGAGTCGATGGCGTTGTACTTGAGCGAGTTCTTCAGGATCGAGGGCAGCGTCAGCGCGATCGAGTAGAGCGGCGTTATGGTCGTCACGTAGCAGATCAGCGTGAAGAGCGTCTTCCAGTCCTTGAGACCGGCCCAGACAAACTTCCAGGCGAACTCGTCGTTCATCGGGATGTCGTTGCCGTCGAACTGAACGCGGTCGCTCATGTACACCTTCTCGCTCTCGGTCAAGAAGGGCGCCTTCTCGATGCCGTCGAAGAGCACAAAGTAGGCGACAATGCCGGCGACAATGGTAAGTGCACCCTCGACAAAGAAGATGAACGACCATCCCTGGTAGTCTCCCGACTTGGCCTTGGCAAGGCCGAAAGCGAGGAGACCACCGAAGGCACCAGCGATGGTGGCCGCACTGAAGAAGAGACCGATACGGAGCTGGATCGACCTGCGAGGGTACAGGATCGTAAGGTAGTACGAGACACCGGGGAAGAGACCAGCTTCGGCAGCGCCGAGAAGAATGCGGAAGGCGAGGAGCGACTCGAAGTTCTTGGAGAAGCCGGTGACGAGCATGACGAGACCCCAGACGACGACGATGATGGGCAGCCAGAGCTTGGCGCCGATCTTCTTGAGCACCAGGTTGGAAGGCACCTCGAGCAGACAGTAGAGGCCGAAGAAGACCGAGAGCGCGGCGGCGTACTCGTGGTCGGTGAGCTTGAGCTGCTTCTCCATGCCGAGCACACGCGCGTTGCCGATGGCCGTCCTGTCGAGGAACGAGAAGAGGTAGAGCACCGAGCAGATGGGCAGCACGTGCCAGTCGAGCTTGCGGATCAGGCGCGCCGTCTCCTTGGGGTCCTCGATGGTCGTGGCGACAGCGTCGGCAGCAGTGGTACCGGCGGTCAGCACAGGTGCCATGATGACGCCGTCCTCAAGGCGCGAGTCATCCTTCTTCTCGATCGACGCCGAGTCGGGAGAGTCGCCCTGGCTGCGGTTGTTGTAGTAGGGCGAAGACATGATGCCTGATACAATCGCTTGCTGTGAAGTAGTTGTTTGTGGGACGAAGCGCTGCGTGGGTAGAGAGATGTGAGAGAGGCGTGGAGGAGAGAGTCACGACAGAAGGGGGAAGAGTGGCCTGAAGGGGAAAGGACGAGGGAAGGAAGATGACGATAAGCAAACCTGCAACGACCTCTTTATACCTTGAGGAGGGAGCGAGGAATGGGGTCGGATTGCAAATGCGGGGGTACCAGGAGCGACGAAAGCGGGGTGCAGGAGGGATGCTGAGCCAACCGCATCCACGTTGTCAGGCGGGCAAAGGCTGTTGGGGAGGCGAGCACGGCGAACGTAGTCAGCTGCACTCGTCTAGCCCTGGAGCAGCATGGCGTCTGCAGTCGAGGCCCCATCGAGAAGCGAGCGAGGAGCGGCGTGGCGCGAGTAGGCGAGGAGCATGCGGCCGTGCAGGAGGAGAGACATGCAGTCAGGGCGCTGCTGTATGCACCCCGAGAGGCGCGCACAGGATCCGGGGCGAACCAATGAGAAGAAGCCGCTGAGATCCGATGGGCCCACCTCAGCTCATTCGGGGCGCTTCACGTTGCTCCAAGGCAAGACAAGGGAGTGGAGCAGCATCTGTCATCGGTTGATGAGGGTACGCAGAGCGATAGCAAAAGAGTCGCGTCCAGCAGTGCTGACGTGCTCCGCGCGCTGTTCCGCCTTTGGAAGGCCGGCTAAACGGCGAGGCGGCCAGATCAGGTTTGCGAATGCCCACTGGCGGGAAAGCGGGAAGACGAGAGCAAGGCGAAAAATGGGCTGAGGGTTGGAAGATTGCGAGAGCGCCTCGGCGTCGACGGCGATCCAGGAACTCTCGAGGGCTCTGGATCAGGGGAGCAGATGTGTACTGGATGCCACGCGGCGACGCTCGGAAACAGGCAGAGGGGCAGAGGCCGACGTTGATCAGGGTGGGCGACGTGCGATCGCGGATTCATGCCCCCATTGTCTTGGCATGACGAGGGCGGGGGAAGAGGACCACAGCCATGGATCTGCTCGGCAAAAGCAAACGAAAATCGCGAGCTTTGTTGCAGCCGAGCTACAGTACTCGCCACGCCATTGCGGGTACAGCATGACTGCACAGGGCTGCAGCCAGCGCTGGAGATGGGCTCGCTTTTGCAGGCGGGGTTGGTCTGGGCATGTGCAGTCCTGCTGTGATCTGGAAGCGAGGCGACACCAAGATCCGCGCCCAACAAATGCGAAGCTCAACTGTGCAAAAAAGCCTGCAGTCTAAGAAAATGGCCCGCTCAACTCCGCCGCGATCGTAAGCAGAGCTCAAGAGCGCGTACCGCGACAACACGGCGAAGGCCCAAGATGGCCCGTTCCTGGAAGCCCGCGGTTTGAAGCCGCAACGGAGCAATGCCAGTCCTGTAGGCGCTAGAGTAACTGAGGAGGTTGGAAGAAGAGCAAGCGGGCGGGGAATAGGAATCGGCGAAACGTCGAGAGGAGTTGGAAATGCTGCGTTGGAGCGTGCGAAAATTCAAGGTCAGCACGGCCGAATGCCCGTCCGTCCGCTCAGCCGCCGTGACGGCCATTGCTCCCCCGCACGTCTCGTCCGCCCGCTTCTCCGCCGCTCACCGTTCCAAGTGAGCTCAAGCCCGAGTCTAGTCAAGGGGAAACCGGGGATCGCCGCATCAGACAATTGTCCAAGGCTTCCAGAACCCCCCCCCCCCCTCGTACGCCGTCGGAAAGACGTTCCAGGCTCCGACTGGATCTTCATCCTCGTTTGGCCGTCAAGATCAAGTCTTTTGCAAAGCAATCATGGCGAGACTGAGATTGGTGCATGTCCGGAATCGAGAAGAGCTTGGCTCGAGCTGCGATGTCGAGATAGATCCGGCTCGATAAGGCTGGGGCGGAGGGGTCGCCGGTGTTGGAGGGCAGATCGGTGCGGGACACGGACGCCAAGGGACTCGGTCATGGTTTTGCCGAGCGAGTGGCGTGGCAATGAGCACGGAGATGAGCGACAACAGTGGGTAAGCACGCGAGATGAAGGCGCTGCATGGCGCTGCATGTCGCTTACTGTCGCAGCACACCAGTGTAGAGCCCAAGGGAGACAGACCGGCACGGACGCCATCCGACCCGGAAGGGGCTTGCTTCTGCCGTCACCCAACGGAGACATCCGCGGCTCATCGAGCGCCGCACGCAACATTGCTTTGATACGGCAGCAAGATAACAGACGGGCCACGGCTGGACCGCTGCAACGGCGCTACCCTGCCGCTCATGGTCCGTCGGCGTCCGTCCCTCTGGTCCCAGCTCACCATTTCGTCTATTCTGTGTATCAGGGCGACTGACGCGGCGCGGCTAGAAGGCCGAAGAGGTGTTGGCGGCAAACGCGCTCTAGAGCGACGAGGCTGTGACGGCCAAGCGTCTGCATGAGTCGCCCAAATCCACGCGAGCTTCTGGGCACGACTGACGTGCTTGTCAACCCCACATCCGAGGCTGGCCACGTTGCAGCAGGCGATGCGGAAAAAGGCCAAAATTGGAAATCGCCCAAACGGCCTTGCCTTGGAGCGGGGTGGGGTCCAGGCCTGGCGCCTCTGTTCGAGCAAACAGAACGAAACCGCTCGAACGCCGTGTCGAAAAGCGCCGCCAGAGTGTCGCACAGGGTCGACGCGCGTCGACAGGCAAAAGCGTCGGCGCAGTCTGAAATCATGCACCTCGGAGTTCTTGGCGCTGCTCCAACTTACCCGCACCAGTCGTAACTTAGGCCTGGGGCCTGTCACTCTCGTTCCTTGCCTCCTCGCACCGGTCAACAATGCCTTGTGCGCTGCACAGGCTGCCGGGCTCTCACTGCGAGGTGGAGGAAGCGAGTCCTTGGCGTTGGTGCCCCCACTCGACTTGGCAGCGTGGCTCCATCCCCTCGCCTGTGTGTCAGCCTCGATCCTCTTCGGCGAATCCATTCATACCTAGAGAGACAGGTACGATTGTTGAGTTGCGTCGCTGCTTCGGCAATACCAAACGCAGATCAACGTCTTGCCTTGCAGTACTGTATCGGCCTCTCCTGAGTCTCTATGCCAGTCGTAGCGCTCGCTCTTCGCAACGACTGCATGCTGGGACGCTGCTCTGCTTTCGGCTAAACGGTGCAAGATGGGCAGCCTCCAGCTGAATTTCAAACCGGATCCCTCATCACGGACTCCGTGCAGAGTTGGCGTCAAGCCCTTGATTCACATCGTTAGCGAGATGTCGGCGACTGCAAAGACGATTCAGGATCGCCTCGACGTCCCCCTGCGTACGATCAGGCTTAACGGATTACCCGAGCCGTCCCCGTTGCGGCAAGCGGGTTCCGATGCACGTCCGCGCACCATGGTCCATGGTGGTCGAGATTCCTGCATCCACGAAAATGCGGGGCCCCGTCGTACCCCGCTCTGCCAGATGGTTGGGGGTGCGGATTAAACAGGCTTTCCATCGGGTGAGCTCGCGGGGAAGCTTGCGTCGGTATCTCGCACAGCCGGCAGTTTGGTGGGGATCGCGAATAAGTTCTGGTCTCGCCCTGACGATCCACGAAAATGCGGGGGTACGACCAGCCCCGCCGATTCATGCAGGCACAAGGCACATGCACAAACCAACAGCGCTGGTCGAGCGAGTCGAGCCGCTTATCCCCCTCGCATCATCTCAAACAGCTCACCATACTCCTCGTGCTGGAAGCGCTCGAGCCGAGTGTCTTGGTACGGATGATGGTCACGCGGGGTATGATATTTGCAGGTGCGGATGTCTCCGTGCAAGTCTGCGTTGCTGGTGGCTATCATCAGGCGATCATGGGGTACAGATTGTCGTCGTCCGACTCAGGATCGGGTAGGGCGACGAGCCTGCGCAGGCGCACGAGTGCCTCCTTGCGCAAGTCTTCGTTGAGATGCTTGGAGATCATCGGGTTCTTTGCATTCTTCGCCGCTAGCTCCTCACTGCCCATTCCGACTTCCGACTGTGAAGCGCCAGTCGCTTGTCCCTGCCTCCAACTTTCTTCTCGAAAAACCGCCATGACAATGCCGCGACGGACGCTTCGCAGATGCCCCATGGCCTGCTTGACCGTGCTCTGCAGCTTGACAGTCTCGGCAGTGAGCTTCTTCTGCCGCTCGAGGCTGGTGGCGATCTCGCGTTTGAGATAGGAGTCGAGCGCCTTTGCCTGCGCATACGACGTCTCGAGCGACTTGTGCAGGCCGCGCTCGTCGACCGCGTTGGCATTCTTGCTGCCCGGCATGAGGTGCAGCTCGATCAGCCGAAAGTCGGGCGGACGACCCACGAGCATCTGGCTGCCCCTCGCTTTGGCGAGCGTGGTGAAGAGCTTGCCTGAGCTCGTCTTGGCACGCAGCACCAGCGGCTGCGTGGCACGCACCGTCGACCGAGACGAATTGTTCGTCGTGAGCTCCCGCGTGTACTTTTTGTTGGACGCCACGCCTGATTCGATGCAGAACTGCAGCGCCTTTTGAACGTCTTTGAGCACAGAGACGAGCAGCGGCGAGGCTTCTTTGAGCATCTGTCGCGCGCGCTTCTCGCGGTTGGTTTCGGCTTGCATGAAGATTTGGACTTGCGTCCACACCTTGACCTCGAACTCGGCCACGTCCTCCGTGGGGAATTCGGGCGTGACGCCATCGAACAACGTGCTGTCGATCTCGTCGAGCTCTTTGGCTACGCGTGTGTATTCGACCAAGTCCCCTTCGAGCCGGCTCTTAGCAGTGATCTTCGAGGCTAGCGCTGCTCTGTTCTTCTCGAGTTCCGCTTCGTGAGCGGCTTGTTGGGCTGCGGCCTGTTCGGCCTCGTCGTATGCTTGGACGAGCAGCCGCGATCGGCTTCCGCGCTTGTTCATGATGCGCTTGGCGAGTGTGCTGCCCATCTTGGCGTGCGCTTGGCGCTTCTCGCTCGACACAGCTTGCAAGGTCTTGAGCCGCACTTCCTGACTCTTGACCTTGCCTGTGATGGCAAAGATATCGTGCTGCACCGCGTCAAGGCTGGCAGCTACATCTCCCAGAGATTCGAGAGTGTCGGTGAGTTCGGTGTGTCTCTCGTAGAAGCCGATGACGCGCTGACGAAGCGGTGGTGCATATGCAGGCACCCCGCACTCGGAAGCGGCATTGCTGCCTGCATTCGCTTGGGCCAGAGCGAGAGTAGCAGCCGTAGTGAGGGCGGCAGCGGAGCCGGCGACGACAAAAGGCGGAGGCGGAGCTGAAGCCTCGGCATGCTCTGTGCGCAGCATATCTTGCACATCGTCAAAGAGCGCATTCCGCGCCCCACTGTACACCCTTGGCAGGGTGGGTCGTTGCATCTTGATCATGGCGAGGCCTGGCAGGCTACGCAGCCTCCATTTGTAGTTCTGTGCAATGCCGTTTCTTCTGCAATCCAGAGATGTTGACAGCCAGTTGCTACGCTCGCAAAAGCAGATGGCGGCATAAGACGAAGTGTCGATATCAGCAGCTGGAAGCATCGACGCTGAGCAGCCAAAACATTGCGTGCAGGGTCCAGGGCCCCGGTTGTCAGCATCCGAGCTTGCCGCGCGCATCGCCGCTGTCGCACACAGGCCTGAGAAATTTGGTGGAAGCAGAGCAGCATCATCTTGCAGTGAAGCCGCGCCAAAAAATCTGCGAAAATGCAGCCGGAATGTTACTGACGATCTCACACTCGTGGAATCGGCGATCTGTCAAAGGACTCGCGCGAGAAAAGCCTAATTTTCGGCAGAGGCTTCCACGTCGATCCATGGGTGCGGAGCAGCACAGCCCGAGGGTCCCGCACGCATGCAGGGCGGGCGCAGCTGTCGACGTGGCACTCGCAGCCCCGCTCACTCGGGCTCCAGCTCACTCTGGCTCGACTGCACGCATCCCCAAATCCCCCGCAACTCAGCCACGTCCAACACACCTCTCTACCACCACCACCCGTCTCCTCCCCCTCCTCCTTCTCGACCGCGCCGCCCTCAACCTTCCACGTATTCACCTTCCTCTCTGGCAGAGCGACTGTAATCAACCACCATCGAACACTGCATCTCTCTGCCGCCCCCTCTGCTTCAACGCCTAGGGTCCCTACTCTCCTCTTCCTTCCACGTCGTCACCCTTCCAACAACTCATCGCGCCACCTCCTCCTCTAGGCCATCTCCTCCTCTTCGCTGAGCGCTGGAGAGCATCCTCTCGTGTCGTCGTTCGTTCTTCCAACTCATCGACCCGACCAAACGTTCCCTGTCATCGTCATCACCACCAACACAACCACCTCACCATGTCGGCTGTAGTTGCATCGCCATCATCCCTTGCCGCGCCCACGGCCCCGTCGTCGTCGTCGTCAGCGACGCCATCCTCCTCTCGTCTCCCCGATTCGACATCGAGCGCAAAGAAGCGCAAGATGGACGAGTCCCACGACGACGAGGACGACGACGACGAAGAGAACGACCTGGACGAATCCTCGTCCGCTTCCAACTCTCCCTCAAAGGCTGCCAACACTGGCGGTCGCAGAAAGGCCAGCGACGAGGAGCGCAAGGCTCGTCTCGAAGCCCGTCAAGCCCGAAACCGTCTCTCCGCACAGTACTCGCGCGAACGCAAGAAGGCTTATATGGAGCAGCTCGAAGGCTCCATCAACGCGCTCAAGACCGAGAACACCCTCCTTCGCCAACAGCGTGACCAAGATCAGCTCGTCCGCCAGTCCCTCGAGTCCAAGCTCAAAGAAGCTCAGATCCGTGTACACACGCTCGAGACCATCCTCCGCACCGTCGCCCCGTCCCTTGTTCCGCTACTCATGTCGTCGTCGTCATCATCATCCTCTGTCTCCCTCCCTTCCGCTTCATCGGCTAACGCCGCCTCCTCCACTTCGTCGACGGCTCCGCAGCTTGCTGCAGAGTCGTCCGCCGATCTCGCGTCTGCACTTCTGCAGAACGCCGGTCTGGCCTCGCGAGATGGTTCCTTGTCCGTGCCGATTGCAGCGCCGGCATCGACCGCTTCCTCTACCCTTTCGCCCGGCACTCCTGCCCAGCAATCCTCGAACGAAGACGTTCGCCTCCCTGCAGCGGAGGCGACCTGCTCTGACGCACCATCTCTTGACCGAGATGCCGAGCTCGAGCAGTCCCAGCAGCGGACGTCTTCACTCCGTTCGACGGTGTCGCTGGCAACGGAGCCTCTGCCGTGCCCAAGGTCGGAAGCAATGTCGATGCCAACGGCAGCAGCATCGTCGCACAAGGATACCCGCTCGCCAACCAGATTAGCGTCTCCGCCGCAGAGCAGCCGTCGTCGATCGCGGCCGACTCCCGCAGCGCTCTGTGTGAGCCTGCCGCCGAAGCGAAGGCAAGCCGCGCTGCCGTTGAAGCTGAAGCTATCCTCTCCCACTTTATCGACCTCGACGCCAAGTTCGCCAACAGTGACGCGGCGGCTGCGGCTCAAGATCAAGGTGCCTCGGCGCCTGCCGCCTCGACTCCATTTGTATCTGTGGGCGAGGTGCATGCAGCAGCAGCAGCAGGCGGCGCTCTGCGATCAGCAGAAGCCGCTGCAGGTGGCCTCGCAGGCCTGAGCACCGTCTTTGCGGGTGCGCACGACGCGAGCACGGCCAGCGACATGAGCCACGGCGACCCGTTCAAGTTCAACACGATCAGCTTGGCCCCGACCGACATCGACGGCAGCAAGGAGCAAGACGCGCAGCAGCGGTTCGCTCTGCTCAACTCTGCCCTGCTGCCCAGCGAGAGGAGCGTGTGGGAGCTTGCCACCGACGCGATGCTCGAGGACATCTACGGCAAGGCGCAAGATGCGGAGGCGGACAGCGCCGACACGAGCCTCGCCACCACGGATGCGTCGTCGCACTCGGAGGGCAGCGTGGGCTCGTCGCCGTTTGACCTGGTCGACCTCGACATTGAGATCGAAGAGCCGATGCAGCTTCACATCCAAGACGACAGCGCGGCGCTCGATGCGTCTAGCATGCTGGCTGCGGGCCACCATGTCAAGGCCGAAGCCGGCATGGACTGGCCCGGCCTGCTCGCCTCGCTGGTGGCCTGATCGCGACTCTACGTTTCTCGCTCCTTGCTCCGTGTCTGCGTTTGTACATTAGCCGTGCTGCCGTTCAGCTCTAGCTCCGCTCCGTGCTCATTAATTTAATCCTGCGAAACCCCGATTGCGACACGTGCTCGAGAGGATGTGCTGTGAGAGGTTGAAGTGAATTCGCATCGTGCGTTGAACGAGGGTGAACACAGTGTGGTATTAGCAAGAGAGCGTGGGACGTGTGCAAAAAGATGCTTGCGCGAGGGGGTGGGAAGGGTGGACGATGACGAAAGGAGTGTAGAAATACAGTTGATGAAATGCAAAAGTGGCAGAGG